>NC_143515.1:37754076-37934076 GCF_031878675.1 Megascapheus bottae
AAAATGTGATAATTAAAGTGTCTTGCCAGCAGAGCTAGGATCAGAGAGTCTTAGGGAAGACATGCCACTCCATGTATAGAACAAGAGACATCAATTCTGAGCTCTTCTTATAACTATAGAATACATAGTCTTCCATGCCACTCTCACTTATTCCTTTCAATCCTTTTTCCCATTTCCTTGCTAGAGCCCTTACCATTCATACTTCCATGTTCAATTCAAGAAATATCTTCCCTGCTTTCCCAGGAAATAAATCTCTTCCTTCCAGCACTCAAAGCACTCACTGTAAAATCTGAGGATCATTTCCTATCCCTTATGATTGAGGGTCCGGTTCCCAATTCTTGTGAAGAGAAATGAATGGTTGCATTGTTGCTTTCATCTAAGAGTATGCAGTAAGTGTACAGTAACTGTAGGAACAATATGTGTAAAAGAAACAGAAGACAATATCTGAACTCTCATTAGGATACCCATGGTGTTTAGGATTTTGTAAGCCTTATAAATTTTTTTGCCAGTCCTGGGCTTGAGCTCAACGCCTGAGCACTGTCCTTGGGCTTTCTCAAGGCTACCACTTGAGCCTCAGCACCACTTCTGGCATTTTTGTTTTCTATGTATGTGGTACCTAGGAACTGAACCCTGGCCTTCATGCATGCTAGGCAAGCACTCTACCACTAGGCCTAAGTCCCAGCCCAAAACTTTATAATTTTTTTTAAATAGAGTGCATTTTGATTCATATCAACTCTTTCAACATTTTCACTCAACTCTCAACCCAATCCCTCCCTCACTTGTCTTAATTTTGAAAGCTATTCATCAAAATTTTTACTACATTCTATACTCCTACAGGAATATTTTATTCTATAACTACCTTAGCCTGGCATGGTGGCTCACACCTGTAATATTAGCTACTCAGAAGGCTGAGATCTGAGGTTCAAGGTTGAAGGCCCGCCCAGGCACCAAAGGACCTGAGACTCTTATCTCCAATTAACCTCTAGAAAACAGGAAGTGGAGCTTGGCTCAAGGGTAGGGCAGTAGCCTTGAGCTGAAGAGCACAAGGACAGAGCCTAGGCCTAGTTCAAGCCCCATGACCCACTAAAAATAAACAAATAAAACTACCTTAGCTGAGTCTAGCATTAGAGTGATCAATATATTTTCTTCTTTAGATCCAAGAGCAGGGTTCAAACTTGGTACCTGCTGCTTTCACTCATTGACTGGTGTTTTACCAGCTGAGCCAGATCTCAAACCCTGATAAATAATTTATTATGTGTGAATGTTTAGCTGAGCAAGAAGAAGGAGAACAGCAGCCTAAAAATGTAGTAGTCAACTTATAATATTGCAAAAACTAAGACATGAGAGAGACCAAAGAAAAGGGTAAAATAATTTCCCAAGTCTATGGAAGCCTCAAGAAAGAGATATTATTTCTTGTTGTTCACTCATTTAATCTCAACAAATATTGGCTGAGGACCTGCTATCCGTAAGGCACTGTTGTGAGAACGGGGATGGTCCTGTGTCTCACCTCTATACTGACAGGTAAGAAGCTTGCTTGTGTGTGTGGTGTCCCATTTGAGATAGCTAATTCAAGAGACTACATAGCCAGCTTCCTTTGCAATCTATGGTCACATTAAGTGATCAAGTGGCTTCTTCAGCAATCACAATTTGTGAAAGAGAAGCAATACCTACACCTGCAAGTTGCATTCCCATCCCCCCGACTTTTTCATTGACTCTCATTTGTGCAAATCACAGGAATCAGTGTGCAAGTGAAGGAAAATAGGTCATGGGGAAGCGTTTAGAGGCACTGGGATCCCAGTTCTTTTTTGTCTCTTGGCTTCTGGGCACCATGAGAAGAACAGGCCTTCTCTACGACACAGTGATCCATCATATCCTGTGCTAACAGTGGACCAAACTTTCAACATCATGGACTACATTTCTGGAACCAGGAGCAAAAGGAAATGTTTCTTGTTTCAAGATGGTCATATTCAGTATTTTGGCAGAACAAGAGAAAACTGGCCTCATACATCATTTCTAAAATGAAAATAAAACTGAATAGAGAACAGTTTAGAATAGGTTAGAAAAGCAACGGTGTTTAAAGGAAATCAAAGCCTTTTGTTCCTTCTATATTCCAGCCACATGGGAGCAGGTAGTGAAAACTCTTTTGGCTTCACTCAACCTCTCTTGTTTGTCCTCAGTGTGCTGGTAAACAATTGGGGTACAGGGACTGCTGACTAATGTCTACCTTCAAGGAAGCTAGAGGAGGGCACACAAAGAGGAGAATGAAGGAAACTGAAAAAAAGAGAATGAACTACATCATATGGTGGAAGGATGTATTAGTGTTTAATGTGTTCAAAGAAATAAGGGTTGAGTTTGGTCATCTATTTGGGCCTTTAAGCCAAATAATCATTTAATTAGGCCAGGAAATTTTTTGTACATGACACAAAATTTTCCAGCACAAGCATTTTTTTAAGTAATACAATCTGTGGAAGTAAGTATTGTACATCTGTTCCTCCATCTACTAGGTAGACTTTTGATTATGCAAAGGAATGAAAACAGATTCCATCCTGTGCACTGATTTTTCAGAGTAAAACTGATTTATTTTATTCATTTGCAACATCAGCCTAGTGGATTTGAGACGGATGCATAACTTTGTGGAGAATTAGAAAAGGGAAAATAAAATAACACTATGTGTTGGTTTACAGATATTTTTCCCAGGAAATTGGAAACAAATGAATGTTCAAACTTCATAGCTGTAGAATCACAGGGACTCTATGAATTTTCTTAAATGGTTTAATAGAAACTTATTAGTGTAGAGATTTGTCACTGAAATGACTTTTGTTCCCTTTTTACATTTACCACATCCTATTTTTGATCAAATGAGTGATTCTTTGAACCTTTTCTTTAGGAACATTTACAAATTGAACTTGTGAGAGGAATTTTAGAACTCCAAACTCACTGGGATAATGTGATATTGTAGGATCCATGTTTGATAAGACTTGGAGGACCAAGTAATGTGGATTCAAAAATCAAACCATAGCAACCTGCAGGAGACTGTAGAAAACATGGTGAGTATAAATTGCTTTGATTCCTTCTCATAAGTTGTTCTCTGGGATCCTGTTGGAGCACAGCTTTGCTCACTCACATATATTTTGCCTATTGTTGCTTTTATTTCACAACAGAGTTTAGGACCTGTGGCAAAGAACAAGTGGCCCACAAAATCTAACATATTTACCAGCTCAGCCTTTTAGAAAGTATGCCAACTCCTGTTCATACTATTGTGTTTATTACTTACATTGTAGATTTTTGTTCTGAGACAGTCTAATTATGTAGCCCAAGCAGATTGCAAACTCTAGATTCATCTGGCTCACCCTCCTGAGTTCTGGGATTACAGGAATGCACCATCAAACCTGGCTTCTGGAATCTTTTGAATAGAAATCACATCCTGTGATAAGCCATTTTTAATTTAACTTGTCTTTAAGATATTAAAAGAAGGTGACAAATAACACCCACCAGTCTTGACTTTTTAAATGAATGACCTAGGTAGATGTGTGAGGACTGTCTTCCTGGTAGTTGAACATAGCTAAGATACATTTATCTTCTTGTCACCAGAGCTTCAGTCTTATTGGTTAAATA
The DNA here is from genome assembly GCF_031878675.1 of Megascapheus bottae. Classification (NCBI taxonomy): domain Eukaryota; kingdom Metazoa; phylum Chordata; class Mammalia; order Rodentia; family Geomyidae; genus Megascapheus; species Megascapheus bottae. Next base: position 37,757,692 of record NC_143515.1, read on the forward strand.
GGAGTAACCTATTCCTTTTAGCAAAATAAAAGAAAAAGTCAATAATTGCTTAAAGAAAACCAATAGGGTTTGAAACACAGATTTTATATCATATCATAGAGCACTATCATGAGGAAAATGAAGTTATACATTTGAAAAGAAGCTGTGTTTTCTCAGTTGAGTGGAGATGGATTTATTCTGATTCATATTTAATATTCAGAAAGAGGCATTAATGTGTACCCAGAGCATGCTTCAAGTCTTTTAGACCGTTTAGTTGAGAACCAGAAGGAAAGTTTTGAAATCTGCACTACGTGGAAAGGGCTTGTTGCTTGTTTGTTTATGTGCATCTTTCTTACTTGATGCCTCCTCTTTGCCTGAAGCTACCATCAGGAATGAGATGCTGCAGTTGCAATTTTCTGGTAAAGTATGTAAAAATAAGCATGATTGGGCTGCACATTTATGGAACATTTAAAAGACAGTTGCTGCGACTCTGCCTCTGATTTCGCATTTTGCCCTTTGCTTTCTCCTCTAGTGAGTTTTCTCTACAGAGTCGCAAACTTACACAAATCTCAGAGCACTACAGCCTGGTACCTAAGTCTTTTTAACACATACGATTTGGGGAGACAATTAAGATGTAAACCACTGCAGTCACAGACTAGTAGCTTTCATCTAAATAAATACATTAACTCAGTTCTAAGATGACAGTCCAAACTGACAGTTCTCCTCACCTCAGAGTCTCCACCTAAATGCCAGAAAGGACATGGGTTGGAGGGGCAATAAAAACATGAAGAAAAATCCAGAAAATACATATGGGTACAAAAGACCATCCACAGGGTGACAGCTGGGCCACACTCACTTGTTGTCTTTCTCCATTTAGGCTTGAAGGTGGCTAGAGTTTCAGATTTTACTCTAAGCTGGAAACTGGCTCAAATATTTGAACACAGACCAAAAAAATATAGTTTTGGAAAGCTTGTGGCTGACTCTAACCCTTCTTTTACGATTACAATATTGTCTAGAAAAATCAATTGTACTAATTCTTGGAAATCCACATTTTCAACGACAAGAGTGAGTATGTAGAAGCTCCTAAGTGTTAATTTGTTTTGCTTTATTTTCTTTGTTTTTCACTTAAAAAAATAGAATTCTGCTATATATCCCAGGCTGGATTCTCTTGCCTCAGCCTTTGGAGTTCTATGTCATTATTCCCAATTTCTTTCTTACTTATTAATTGGTAATCCGCGAGAAACACACATAAGTAGAAAAATGCATTAATGTAAGTTCATTCATGTAGCTACCAGTCAGTTATGTCTTGAATAATTGAGAAACAAATGCATAGAAGTAAATAAGTGATATATACTTCTCCCCAAAAGGCAGAAGAGTATGTTTCCAAATATATTTATTGTTTTAAACACCCTGTATCAATCCTTACAGCTAGCCAACTCTACCTGCCTCTCTCCACCTGCTTTGGCCTGTCTCTTTATATGACTAAAGTCAAATCATCCTTTACCCTTTACTTCAGTTGTCATTTTCCAGCTGGAAAACAGCCAATTTGATCATTTGTACAGAAACAGCGTCTGTTCCTAACCCCTCAAGCTGGTATACTGGTTTCATTTCTCGTAGTCAAACATTGAGGAACATGTGTTCATATGTATATTTCCCCCCTTTATATTAGTAATAAGTGGGTCATTAAGGGCTATGTAATGAGAGAGTGCAGTTTTCTGGCCTGATAAGTCCTGGAGCTTCATTATCAAATTCATCTTACAAGTCAGCCATTAAATAGCATGGCATTTTCCCCTCTCGTTCATGCAGTATCATTTAATTTCATCTAAATGGAGTTTTCTTCATGGCCATAATCATCATCATCTTCATTGCCACCACCATCAAGAAGCATTTATTACCTATCACAATGCATATGGTGCTATTTTCAGTATGGTTCCACATAATTCCACCATGATGGCTTTTATCCATGGGAGGCCACAAAAGTTCTAGAGAATTACAGAAATGACTGGGAAATCTGAGACCTCACCATGGAATAGCACACTTCATCTGAGAACAAGACAGATGAGTTAAATTATCTCTGAGATTCTGTCACAGTGTAATGCAGCGTCCCTTTCCAGTTTCATTTGTGGCCATCTTGAGTAAGAAGACTGGCAGAGAAGAGAATTAATGTGGACCTTCACATTGTAGGCTATTTCCAGGGACACAATTAACTTCTGGGTCTCAGATCAGAGTAGTCTGTGCTGAACTTGATTTCTTTCCCTGGCCTCTGCATGACGTCTCGGTGTTCTCATCTTTATTCTAGTTTCTGACATTGCCTGGCCCCTACCTGCCTTACATTTTTTCCCTGTACCTTCTCAGAAGATTCTCAACTTCTGCTGTTTTACTTCTCTTACCATGACAATGTCCATTTAGAATCATTATTCTCAAATGGCTTTAAATGGGGAGCTCCCAGGCTCCAGACATCTTGTTCTGAGTACTGTTTCTGATTCTCTTGAAAAAAGCTAAGACAGAGCCTGAAGGTATATCATCCATCAATGAGTGCCCTAGGGTTTGAGGACAGAGGATCATTGCTAGGAAATTATCCTGTTCAAATAGAGTAGGGATTGAGAAGAAGAACCCAAAGTGACTTTGAGAATAAAGAACGAAATGCAGAGAAAAACAGACAAGACCAGATGGATAGCAGGCCGATGAAATAGAAGGAATTACAAAAGCATACCTGGACCACATGCACAAAAAGACACAGGAGAGGTGGTGGGGGGAGGAAAGATGAGAGAGAGAGAGAGAGAGAGAGAGAGAGAGAGAGAGAGAGAGAGAGAGAGAGAGAGAGAGAGAGAGAGAGAGAGAGAGAGAGCTCTGTGATTTATGCCTTCAAATGAACCCAGGAGTCAGAAGAACTACTACATACATCTCTGCTCATGTATGAATTTAAACTAACTCAAAAGATAAAACCAAGCAGATAGGTATGACACATAAAAGATCTCTAGTGTTTGTTACCTACCATTGTTTTTAAGTGGAATCTTCAAATTACTTTTTTTGTCATTCTTGTTATAAAATGCACGTAATATAAAATGACTGTTTTAGCTAATTTTAAGTGAACAGTGGTTTCAAAAAAAAGCGCATCCATATGTTATAAAACCATCACCATGACCTATTTTTAAAATTTTACACCACCCATAACAGAAATGCAATAAACAATAATTTATTTCTTCCTTTTCTCAACCCCTTCCTTTTCCTAGAGTAAGTACACTTCTACTTTATCTTGAAGTATGTTTAAAAAGAGTCATTAACTAGAAACTGCATATTATTTTGTTTGGAATTCTAAAGTCATCTCACTAAAACTATCTGAAGAAGAAAGGTACTAGCAGACATTCCATGTCCTGAAAGTATTATCCAGCCAGTTTTGTCCTTCTTTTCTGCTTGGTTGTGTCTCAAAAATGACAGCAGCTTGTGTATAGATATATGTTGTGTCTTTAAACTTTAGCACACAGTGAGTTTTCTGAGATGCTCATATCGTATTAGGACCTCAGTGTCTAAGAAAAATAAGGAAAGAGCAAAGGCCTGTTTCTGGTTCCAAGTTTATCTCAGGGAATACATTCTTGAGATTCAAATTTATTTGTTTCTCCTCTTTCAACAAATGCACAGTGTTCAATTCTCACATACAATGAGTATGTAGAATACATTTATTACCTACCATTTTCTTTGCTATTATTCTAAAGCATAAAGTAATTAAGGAGTTGACCCAAACTTACCAAGTTTTATAAATATTTCAATTTGTTCCTTTACTACCTAACTGCCAGAGATCCAGTCTCTTTGTTTGTTAAGAAAATTAGACCGGAGTGATTCAATTTTTTGAGCTGTTGATATAAATCTTGCCTTTTCTTTTAAAAATTAATCAGGAGCTCATTGTTCATGAAAATAGTAAGAGACACTGATTTTTCTTAAAGGAACCTTTAAAATTTGAGGGCTCCTTTAAAATTTCACACCCATGTTCTCAAACTACATAATATGTAAATTTGTAGACTCTGGGGGCCAATTGAAAGTTGGTTTCAAATACCAAAGAACACATAAATCTCTCTTCTCTTCCGGATACCCCTCACCCCATAATCTGCTTATTCTTAGACCTCAGACCAAGAAGCATGACTGCCAGAAATTTGAGTTTTCCTTTCCATTAAACAAAACGCACATTTTAAATCCTAATCATATTTCAGAGATGGAGTTAATCAGCCTTCCGAGGGAACTTGCTTACTGTCTCAGGTGAGGGGAAGCCTGAGAGGATATAACCTGCCAAGAAGATGTCATTGATTGGAAGTAGGGAGTTAGAGCAGTCAGCAATGATTTAGGAATGTAGATCTGTTTTACTTACTTGAACTACTGGAGGGGAAGGTCAGGTTGAAACCATTAAGAAAAAAATCTAGATAAGAAAATATTTTTAAGAAATATTGCTTTGTGACTTCCTGAGACCCATGAAAATTTGTTTGTCTCAGAGTTTATCCATTTATGATTTTGCCAGCTGAAGCCTCTGAGTCTAATCTGCTCTGAGAAGATGAAACTAGTTTAAAAAAAACAACTAGTTACTAGAGTAACTTATGAATAAGTTCTTCAAGTAACTGATAACAATATTTTTCTAAGTAATTGTGTTTACATCAGTAATTTGTGATTAAGGAAAGAGCATGATGAGTATAGGTAAGTTTTAGCTAAGAATAATATAATTTTATCACCTCATCATAATTTTGGACAAGTACAGATTAGTGTTTTCCCAAGTACAATTGTGTAATAACCAAAATGGCTTAAATAAATATGATTAATAGTGAAATTCACAAAACAATGGTCATTTCTGATGGAATAATATGTATAGCATGCATATGGTTAATGACTAAAGGTAAATATTCTCCTTTTCAAAACAAAATTCTGTTTTCAACTAAAATGAGTACAACATAAAAAACTTTAGGTATATTCATTGTTTTACCATTTGAATGACTCCTCTGTTTCATGCTATTTCTTCTATTTCCAAATGCCATTCTCTTAACATAAATGTGATTTTTACTGGTGCTTTTCAACTTTGTCAAGCTATCCAACCTCCCCTCTTCCTTCCTAAATTTAATTAAAACCAGCGTTCAGCCATACTGAAGAGAAATCCTATTTACATAGCACAAAGGAAAACAGTTTTTTAAAGCCCACATTAATCATGAGCTTTACTGAAAGTCACCATAAATAGGAAGTATCTTGTCAAGGAATAAGCTCCAGCCACTTTAGAAAAATATATCTCACTAGCTTTATTTCTTCCATGGATTCTTTTTTTTTTTCTGAACTGTTGCCATGATCTATCTTGATACAGAATAATGCTTCTTCAAAGTTGTTTCTTATGTCTACAAAATCTTGTAAAAGCTCAGTTCTATTTATTGGTATTGCCAAGAACAGAGGAGGGAAAATTCAGTACCTACTATGTGCCAGGGAAATACTTAATGCTTCAGACATTACTTCATGCAATAGTCCTATCAGCACTATCAACTTGCTCAAGTCTACTCACCTTGAGGTTGAACTTTGAGTCCATAAATGTCTTTCTGTCCTGAAGTTCCTTCTTTCTTGCCAACAGAAGAGCAGGGGCATTTTAAAAGAAAATCAGACATCCGCTGTCTCCTCCCAAATTATGTACATAATTCTTCTCCTATTGTTCCATTCTAATCACTCTACTAAGAATATTTTGATCAAAATGAATGGAAAATTTTAAAACATCACCAGTGGCAGAAACCTCAGTCAGATGCATGACCAAAAGTAAGAGAACCATGCAGATTAATTAAAAGTATTGTGATGAACTGCCTGATACATAGAGCTCAGAAATATTCACAATGAAATGATTCACCCAACTGATCCCTATTTTAGTGTACCTAAAATGCAAAAAAAGGAAATAACATGATTCATGTTCCTTGGAGTATAAAGTTTATTTAATTTGTAAGAAAACTGGATTTGTCATAAAAGAAGAAAAATATACATCCTATAATGAATATTCTAAAGCAATGAAAACAATCTTTTGGCCAAGGTTACTTAGGTAATAAACTGTAGAGACAAGTTTTCAATCCACATATGACAGATTCCATTCTTCTATCTATACTTACTCTTCTACTCTGACCAGAGTTGCTTAGTACAATCTACAGTTCCAGGACTGGGAAGAAAAAAGATACAGATAGATAGATGATAGATAGATGATAGATAGATAGATAGATGTAGATGGATATCTATGTATCTAGCTAGCTAGCTAGCTAGCTATATAGAGAGATATATAAGTCAACATTTAAGCCAATATATTAAAACTCCTGAAATACATGTGTTAAAATCACCTGAAACCTATGGGATTAAATTCAAAATTTGTTATTTTTTAAAATTTCCAAATCAATGAAAGGAAAATATAAAAATTTAAAAATCAAATTGACTAAACATGTCATTTTTTAATTATTTTTATTTTTATTAGCACAGAAATGGTACAAAGGAGTTTCTGTGTCGTATTTCCATGTACACGTATGGTATCTTAGATCAAATTCATTCGCTTTATTGTTCTTTCTTATATGAAAATAAAATAATGAAACCTGCTTAAATTATTTTGAAACATTAGAAACACTTTCCTTCCTAATGTGGTAAGGTGAACATTATACTACAGGAATTTCTGTAATTCTATTAATTTGCTTCAAACTAAGTAATAAAATACTATTTTCACACCTTGATTTATGAAAGCAAAACCTTTTTAGATTCATCTCCTTTAATTAGCAAAAAATCATATTTTTTTTATCAAAGCCAACCTAATGCTTTGCTCTTTTGTGAGGTGTTGAAATGTATGAACAACGGGCAGACATAGAGCAAGTTAGATATTGGAATGGGAGAAGTAAGCACCCTGGCATATTATAAGAAGGATGCAACCATCAGTCAATTCAAGAACAAAATACCTTAATGGGGCTGGGAGTTTAGCCTAGTGGTAGAGTGCTTGCCTAGCATGCATGAAGACCCAGGTTCAATTCCTCGATACCACATACATAGAAAAAAGCTGGAGGTGGTGCTGTGGCTCATGTAGTAGAGCTCTAACCTTGAGAAAGTCCAAGGACAGTGCTCAGGCCCTGAGCTCCTCCTGCCCCGCCCCCCCCAAAAAAATACCCTAATGGTCCAGTGACCCAAAGAGTTTAGAACTCCATAAAATCTTAGAACCAGACACACTGTCAAAGTTTAGCTGGTCTAAAAATCTGCCTTTCCTAATCTAAGGGCCATATTCTGAGTGGTGGGAGTAGAGTGCACAACTCTGATTTCCAACCTAATTCACATGCCTGTCACCTAATTGTGACCTGTTGTGTTTTTGTTTTTGTTTTTGTTTTTTTAAAGAAAATTCATAATTAAAAATCTAAGAGATTTATTTTGCTTGTGGTGACGGTGGTCCTGCTGTTATCTCTGAGCTCTTTTTCCCAAAGTAGTACTCTACCACTTGAGCCGTGACAGCACCATTTCTGATTTCGGCTGGTTAACTGAAGAGTCTGAGACATGGACTTTCCTGCTTAAACTGGATCTGAGCTACAACCTTTAGATCTCAGCCTTCTGAGTAGCTAGGATTGCAGGTGAGAGTCAACAGCACTTAGCTTTTTCTAAGATTTTTATGAAGCATTTTTGCAAATGCTTCATAAGTTTAGGTTTAATTTTTCCCAACTACTCAATAATTCCAATTATTATCCCTATTCCAGGATGAAATACAGAGACATTTAAGTTAGCTCATTTGTCTAACATTATAGCACAAGTGAGAAAGCCTAGTTATGTAATATATCTCATTTCCCTATCAGAAAGATGAAAGAAAAAAAATCAAATCACAATCAAGCCAAAGCATGTTCAAATGAATTGCTAGAAGAGCTGTTTCCACTGGCTAAATCACTGTAATTACTCTAATTCCTTTCTGACAATTATATTTGGATGGTGTTACTCAGCATTTATTCAGTAAAAATTTCTAAGGGCATTTTTTTTCTTTTAAATTAAAACAGAATCTCTCCATGTAGATGAGACTCACCTTTCATTTAGGATTCTACTTCTAGCGGTCTCCTGAGTGCTAGGATTGCAAATGTGTAGCCATTGTTTGGGCTGAGATTCCTTTGCATGACAGCAAGTGCACTTGAAGTTTGAGTCCTCCTGGTAGAAGATTCAGGCTGGCTGTGCTGTGAAAGAGTCACACTCTGGTGACAGAAGCTGAGAATGGGCTTGTAACTTCTGTGTCTGAACACAATGAGCCACACAGAAGTCACCTCGTGCTAGATGTCCAGTGCAAGTAGATACCATCAGGCTTCAGTGAGCCCACTCGTCTCATTGTTCTACTTTACCACTGTTGGGAGATATTATACCGGTGCTGGAGCAGACACAGGTAAAATGTTGGCATCACTGGAGATACTCAGATAGACAACTACTTATGACTAGCTCTGATCTCTTCTGGGAAAGCAAACTTTCCTCTGCAGGGGATAGGCTCACCTCTGAACTCACTTCATCTTATATCAAGCATTGGGATTGTCCTATCTCCAAACAAATCTTCTACTCACGTATCAGTGCCAAAAATTCTATCCTTTCTTTTTAACCTGTTAACCTGACAGCTTGATATGAATATGTGAGGTGAAGGAAAGGTTGAAGGTTTCCTTATCGATTATTCATTTATTCTTTAATTTGAATTCAAGAAAGGTGAGACTAGTTCAGAGGAGCTCGCTCTTGTCCCTGGGAATCCAGATTGAGAAGAAAGGGGAGACAGCATGTATGACAGAGACACAATAAGATACTGAAGACTCTCAAGACTCAGAAATGTTTTCATCCAGAACTGGCTAGAGTGATTTTATCCCAGGAAAGTTTCTTTAACATTGACACATAATACTTTTGGGATAGTTAGAACATCTGTATGAGAGAGTTGTTCATAACAACAGCATCCCAACTGACAACTTTTCAAACTGAGCAACTCCAATAGTTCCTGTTTCTGGAGTTGTTAGAGATATGGGATACTTGTTCTTGCTTTACCCCAAAGCCACTCTAAAGAGGAAGAAACACATTTTAGTGTGGATTAACACTTAAAACATTCTTCCAAACTACCAGTGTTCTAGCTGAGAAAACAAAACTCATGATAGAAGATCATCATGTCTGTCTTTACAATCTGAAACCAGCTCTCTTCCATTAATAACAGGCCACCTTCTATACCATCAGTGCTGTCATTAGGGTGTTGGCTTTAAGTAAAATTGAAAAGATGTATAATACCTTTCCATAAATTGGTCATTCAAGAACCTGAAAAAGGAACCAGTTCTCTTTCACTGGTGAAGGTCTTGATGTCTGAAGAGATTATTGGTTCAAGTGCACAGGTCAGCCAGTCATTTTTAGAATTTAGAACATTAGCTTGGAAAGTTCTCATCATCTCAGAAGCTTTTATCTTGCCCACTCGCCTAAAGCTTCTGATGGATATTCTTTTTGTTTTCCCATTACACATTAATTTGCTGTATATTTCCTTTATTTCTCTATCATTAACTTAGAATTAAGTGGAGGTTATTTATATTTTAGTTTATTGTAGTAATCCACTAGATTAAGCCATTTCAATATTAAGTTTATATAAAACATGGTTATTGTAAATATGGTTTATACATCTTTAATGTAATATTCCGAGAAGTTTGAAAAATCGCTTTTAGGCCATTTTACAGTGTCCTGTTTTAGTGCAATCGTGACCACCAATGACGACAAGCACTCATCGAGTTGGATGTAGCATTGACTTAGAACTTCAAACAGCAAGAGGGATTTCTCTGAGGATTCTAGGCATACACAGGGCTGAGGAAATGACTCACAATTACAGAATGCCATCCATCATCAACACTTCTGAAATCAAAGAGAGAAAACCTAATGGTGGCACTGACACTGTGGTTTCTCCATTCTCATGCCTGCCAGAGTGATGCTGTCCACTGAGACTTTGGAAATACAGCCTGGCTCTGAGAAAGAACATTGTAGAAGCACTATCTTGCTGCAAAGTCCATAGGTTTACATAACAGCATCAACACACACACACACACACACACACACACACACACACTTACTTCTATTTGGCATATCAAAAAATAAAGGCTTGTTACTTCAAGTCAGTTTCACAATCAGCTTTAGGACTACCAAGAAGGTCTCATCTGTGATGAACATTTCTCCAAGCATCTTATTATGCTTAGACTGGACACATCTGTTTTTCCTGTGTTGAATGAAGAAAATGCTGGGAAAAAAAAGTCAGCTCCTCATCCCTCAAGCAGAAGAAAAAAGTTTTAAAATTATATTTTCAATTCTAATCAAGAATGGTGGAAACCCCCAGTGAAGGGGGGAGGGGAGAGATTTCTCAGAAACCCTAAAGAAGGCAGATTCACTTACTGTTGTCTTTGATGTTCTGCATACAATTTCCTTAAAATGAGTGTGAAATTTCCAGCAGTAACTTGGCATCTTCCCTACTCCTCAGCAGTTACTTCTCTATTTCACTTTTATTCCTGAGGCTCATCTTTAATGCACATAGCTCTGTCCGACGTGCATGCCCTATGAAGAAGCACATGTTGGGCTGGCATATGGTGCCCAATCATAAATTTCTCTAACATTTCTCTGGTGCATAAGTCAGAGGCAATGACGAGTTCCGGTGACCAGTCTTCATAGCTCTCCCCAAGGGATCCTGAGGCACTGGCCCCATTTGTTTACCTCAATGGGTGAGCAGGTGCTTTGGGTATCCATCCACTGACAGCAGGTCCAGATGGAAGCTGGCAGGTTGGATCAGCTTCTGAGAGCTGCACCCAGCTTCCCCCTTGAGCAAGCCAGGCCTGTTGGAACAATGGGTCCTCCGCAGCCTGAAGGCGGTGACTGATGGGAGATGGGGGCAAAGGTCTCAGATGAGTGCAGGTATTGTGAGCAGGGATTTAATGAACAAAGTGGGTACATAAACAAGGGAGGCTGTTATAAAATAGGAGACCTTTGCCAGAAAACCATGTGGACATCCAGGTACCGAGAACAAAGAAAAGGTTTATTGCCAGCAAAGACCCCCTCCTAACAAGAGAGAAGGTGCTGGCTATTGTGTTGGGTGACCATCTATAACCTGTGAGGTTTAGGAGAGTTTGCTACTTTGTATGGTCGGGGCTGACCAAGGAGTTCCATCCCAGGTGACTTGGATGACCTGTGAGATTTAGGGAGACCTTGCTACTTTAGATGGTTGTGGCTAGGCACCAAGAGACTGTCCCAGACAAGGAGGGTGGTGGCTAATTCTTTTCTCCTTCTACTGAATGGGCCTAGTACTGCCTAGGAAAAGAGCATGCTAAGCTATGGGAGAAGGAGCCCCTGGGGCCACACCAACAGAGGTATCAACAGAAAATCCTGGTGCAATGTCTATATGAAATGGCATCTGTGAAGATAAAAGGAAAGGAAGACTTTCCTGATTAAAAAAGAATAGAGGGGCCGGATTTTGACCTAGTGGTAGAGTGCTTGCCTAGTATGCCCAAAGACCGCGGTTCAATTCCTCAGTACCACATACAGAAAAAAAGCCAGAAATGGTGCTGAGGCTCAAGTGGTAGAGCTCTAACCTTGAGAAAGCCCAAGGACAGTGCACAGGTCCTGAGTTCAAGGCCCAGGGCTGGCAAAAAAAAGAATAGAAGTGTTCACTTGCTCATCCTCTGATGGGCTCATTGCACATGAGCCACAATTTTCATTTTCTGTTTTGATTTTCTTTAGTTTTGTCTTCTCGTGCATGTTGCAAACAATTTGAGACCACATACTACATCATCCAAAACTTCTGCTGTTCCCTTCAGCACATAACGCTGTACTGGGTACACACTATGTACTTAGTAATAATTTGCAGGCTGACTGAGAGGCCAAACCTCTTCATTACTGATTCCCTGAACCTTGGCAAAAGCAACCCAAGCTGGCACCATAGCATGTTGCTACATGGTCTCATTTTCTAATTGGCTTCTGTGTTCATTGCCTAACTTGGTAGGTTCCTCTGCCTTGCCTATTTCTAGAAAACAATACCAGACAATTAGTTCAATGATGATCCAAAACCATATCAATCTTAAATATAAAAGATATAATTCTTATTCACTGTCTTCTGTTCCAGCTGTAGCTGGATTAAACCTGAACTCCAATTCTAGGATATCTCCAATTAAAGGATAGCTTTTTTTCTTTTAAATGGAGTTTCAGATAATTAAGAAGTCCCATTATATATTTTAGAGGTAGACGATGATTATAAATACCCTTTTGCTAACCCTCTATTGTGAGTTTGGAGCCCTGTTGATGCCTCTTAAAAATTTTAGCTCATCTATCTTGCTTTGTGAGTGTGTTGTGCTGACAACAGGCTCTGGGTGGTCCTCTCTGACGGTGAGCCACCACATGTGGACGTTCAGAGAAGAAATCTCTTCTCTGTTAAATGAGCAATCTGCAGGGTCAATGGGATCATCAAGGAAGATGTCTCTAAAGGAGGCCAGTCATGGAAACCCATTTAAGTAGGGTGGCCACTGAGCTGCTTCTGGCAAGATGGAAGGAAAGGACAGAACAAAATTGCAGGCAAAGGCAATGCCAGGCACAAAAGGTGGATGAGAAGAGACTGCAAAATGTACTTCACATATTTCACTTTGACCTTTTCCTTCATCGTCTGACAATTTTTCCTAAGATCCAATTAGTTGATAGGTATTTATTGGGTATTAACACGATGCCAGTTATGGTTGTTCCTTTATCTTCTTTCCCAATCCACTGCAAATGTTTTTCCTCAGAAATCCAACTCCTAGTCACATAAGATATAACCACTGAATTAGTGTGGATACGTATTTATGTGGGAGCCAGGGAGTTAGCTCCAAGAAACCTCCATGAAATGCCCCTCCCTTTAAAGCACTTGAACCCTTAAAAATAAAATATATATGAAAATAACTATAATTTCTGACATAATGTAAGTTCTGCATAAGAGGAATGAAATGAACTACAAGCATTTGCACAATGTAGTAAATCTCTATTATGACATGGTTCATTAGTACATGTCTTGGATACGCTGTAAATCAGTCCTTTATACAAACAGAAATAATGAATGAATCAATTAGAAAGTAGGAAGTATTTTCCCCAGATGGAAGTACTAAAAAACAGGTTCTAAGTTAAGCATCATCTTTAATTGATTCCTGGATTGCCTCAGATTCAAGAAGCCAAAACTCTGTCAAGATGGCAGAGTCACTGGAAAAGCTGACCCTGGAAAGTAGAACTGAAATGGTAAGATCCAGAAAGTCATTATCAAAGGCAGGCCTGAGGAGGTGAAAGAAGTTTTCCAATCATGTTACATATGGGATAGGGAAGGGAAATACAGAACAAGACCATCATCTGGGAATAGTGAAAGAGAGTCAACTGTTGTGCCAAATAGGATTTAGGGCATTCTTTACCAAACTCATCTTAATATTTATATCTCCCCATACTCAAAGGCTTTTGTTACTTTCTTTGTATAACTTAACTTCTTCATCCAAAATCTATGTTCATATACCTGCCTGCCTGACAACCCTTCTCATAGGCATCTATTTTAGCTTGTTCCAGTCTAGGAGAACTTTCTTCCTTTAAGTCCTCTTTCATTCATTTTCTAACCATCCCATCATTCACCATTCATTTATTCATAGAGGAAGAAACTCAGGAAACTTTGATCAGTTTTGTTTCCTTTCTTACAATGCCAAACTGTCACCAAATGATGCAAATGTATTCTGAATTGTCTTTTAATTGTGTCTGTTTTCCCCTTGTAGGTGCTACCTACTGGTCTAAGAAGACTGAACTACTAAAACTGTCTCTGAAATTTAGCAAACTTTGCCTGGGATAGTCTCAAATCATAATTTCCTATCTTTGTTTCCTCAATAGCCATCATGCCTGGCTACTTGACAGACTATTTTGGGAGCAAATTCATGATCAGGAGTGTCAATGGATGAAATGATCAGTGGATATGACTGTGTCTGAGATGATCAAATTCAAATAATAAGAAAAAATAACAGGTATAAAGCAAGGAGATAGGACAGAAGATGTTAATACTTCAGTTGTCTGTCTTCACTTGAACCCCAAGGTGCTGCAAAATTTCTCCTTTTGTGGTAACATCATTTTTTTTTATGTATGTGATATTGAGGAATCGAACTCAGGCTTTTGTACATGCTAGGCAAGCACTTTACCACTAGGCCACACTCCCGGGCCCTGGTAACATCAGTTTTTTTATATTTGAAATCATACATATTAACAAGCCAATTCAAACTGAGTACACATCTGAGGGATATTTATGCTACTGTTAAATATTTTGGTAAACATCCTTCATATAGATATGTATTTTTTGACGTAAGTTATATCACATTTTACATCTAGTGATTAAGCTCACAAAATGTACTGGTAGGTTTTTTAAACTGTAGTTAGACTGAATCTGTAGATGTATATGCACACAAACAGGGAAGAAGTAACATTTTCCAGCTCTAACAAGAAAGCCAGCAATTCTTGTTGGTGATGAGTCAAACCCTACAAGTAGTGCAACTTTGAAAGAGAATCAAATGCTAAAATGGAAACATGCTGAACTAGAATATGAAAGATGAGAGGAAGGTATGAAGATCTGGATGATACTCACGACAGGCCTTCCTTTAATTCAGAGACAGGAAAGTCAAGCCTTGGAAAAGAACAAGGGTAGAATGAGGAGGGAAATACGGATGGTAGCAAAGGTGTGTGCATACATTCAGTGTGCAAATTCTCCATGATCATGGCAAGATTTTGAGGCAAGAAGCTGGAAGGATGATTAGCAATTCATTAGTAGCCAAGTTTGAAAAGTCACCATAGGCACTGTCTAATTAGACTTTATGGTTGAAATCCTTAGGAAAAAAAACAAAACCTCTCTATTAGCTGGTGACAAACAGCCTTGTGCAGTTCAGGAACCCAGGTTTTGTTGATTGCTGACACTTGAGAGAAGATAGTGATTCATATTGTGAAAAAAACCCTCCAATTTTTTTCAAAGAGATGCAACTTGGTAACTAATTTTTGTCTCTCCCTGCCAGTGTAACGGTTTGAATGTTAATTTAATTTTACAGAATATCATTTATGTAAATGTAATTAGAAGGGAAACATGATCTGGAGATGCACAGCACCAAAGAAAATTTATTACTCCAAGGGGTATTGCTCTAATCATTCAACTGCAATATTGAGTTTCCCCAGATTTAATCTAAAAGCAATAAATTACAAAAGGCTAATGCCCTGCCCAACAACAAGCTGTCATGAACCCAAGTTTCAGGGAGGGAAACCAGAAAGAGGGAGGGGGGAAAACCTGAGCTTTATGTCATCAACAGGCTATCGCCGGCTTCGTATTTCCTGATATAAAACTTGGTAGAGACAGCATTGCTAGGGAAATGTTAAAAAAAAAAAAAAAAAAGCTCCATTTCCTACACAAGCATAAAAAAAGCTAACTTCTAATCCCCTACTGCTTTTCCCTCCAGAAATTTGACCAGGGCTCTTTGCTTGTTGTTAAGCATTATTATAAATGTTGGAAGTTCAGGGCTCCATGCTCTTCGACAACAAAGAGAAGGGAATCCAGCCAGGAAGAACCAACCCTGTCTCTTCACCTTATGGCTCTACTGTGCTTTTGTAGAGAGAGAAGAAAAAAAAAAAAGACACAGTGTGATGAATGTCAGGGTCCATATTGCATTCCACTGCATGCATGCCGGAAAGCTAGCTATCCCAGGGCACGTTGCCAATCCAGAGAAGCTGAGCCTGTGAAAAAGAAACGCTCTTTAGCCTTCTCTTGCTGAGTGAAAGGCTGCAAAGGGAAAAGGCTTAGGGGGCTGTAGGTGGTCTCCCTGCTACCATGAACCCCAGGCCTGAACTTGAGTGAGTGAGGCTATCAGATCCTTTTAAGGTATTCAACAATTGGCTACGATGGAAATGGAAATAAAATCATCAGTCTGGCCACACAAAAGAAATCTTTAGTGAGATGTTTGAAAATATCATTGCCTGTGTTGCACTGCAGAGCAATTAACTTAGGAGTCAGTGGTGGCTGGGATTCAAGCATAGGCATATTTAAAATGTTCCCCTGGTGATTCCATGCACATATCACAGTGAAAATGACAACCCTACGTAAAGGTTGAAGACATGCAACAGAACATACAGTTTTAAAGGGAGTGGGTATTCCGTGGGTCACCATGTCACAATAGCAGGATAGGATAGAGTTGCTTTTTAATTTTTTTAAATTTATTTTATTTTATTTGTTGGGGTAATGTATAGAGGGGTTACAGTTACATTCTTCAGGTAGTGAGTACATTACTTCTTGAACATTGTTACCCCTTCTCATGTTTTTCTCCCTCATTCAGTCCCCCCACCCCTCTCATTCATCTTGTTTTCCACTTACCTTCCCTTTTTCAACTCAACAAATAAATGTATATACAATATATCAGAATGGACCATCTTGACAAAGGTAAAAGAAAAACGTATTTACCCACATAAAATAGACACAATCTCAGCTGGCTAGGTAACTGACAGGGGATATCTCGAGTAAAGTTTGTACCACGTTAATGTGATTTTAAAAGCCTAAAACATTCTACTTGTGTCCTTATCTAGCAAGAAATACAATAATATATCCTACCTTATCTCTTCTAATTTGGGGAATTTGAATGTTATATTTAGAAAGCTTCTTGAGATTAAAAAGGCCAAATTCGAAAATAAATTCTGGGTTTCCTTCATTATCTAGAAATATTTTGGCTTTATTTCATTTTTGTTGTTGTTGCCCTAGAATTTGAGTTGTTTAATTTGGAAAAGGCTATATCACTGAAAGCCAATGGGTAATTTTAGAATTCAAAGGTAGAATGGAAGTTAGCATCCATTATTTTTCCTGCTCAATTAGAGGTTTATGGCAGTTTCCCTTTTTGTTTTTGAAGTTCTGTGTTTAGCAGTAGAAGAAATCTAAGACTTGGAACCAATGCTTTTGTGGAAATTACTTCTTGGACTAGGACTAAGTAAAATACTGACTTATTTTATATCAGTTTTATAAAGTGTAATAGAAGTTCTCAGGAAAAATTCAAAAAAATGATGCAAGATTAAAATTTGTCTATATACACTCTAACTAACAAGGTAGAAAAGAAGCCATGAGCTGAACAATTCAGCATTCAACCTGCTCCTTCTGTTTCCTCTGCCACCTCCAACCACCCACCATCCCTACATAATTACATAGCTCAACTGTTTAGGTGGATTTTAGTGTATCTTCATCTATTATCAAAATGAGTTTAGTAGGATTATTTATAAGGTAAAATACTTTTCAAGAATGATCTGAAGGATTTAAACAAGGTTAAAAATTAAGCAATAACTTTATGCCCTGCTATCGTTTAACTCATAAATGTTCCCCAGAGACTCATGCATTCAAAAGACTTGATCTCAAACTTGGCACTATTGGAAGCAGTGGCAACTTTTCCAGATGGGACTCTGTTGGAAGTCCAAGGTGTCTTGGGATATGTCCTTGAAGGTAATATGGGAGCCTCAGCCCCTTTCCATTTCTCTTATATTCTGGCCCTGAGGGGAATGGTATTTTGCCACATGATGCTTCCATGATGAGCTTCTATCTTACCAACAGATTTCAAGGAACATGACTCATCCTTCATGGACTGAAACTTTCAAAACGGAGCCAAAGTAATAATTGAAAAACACCCCTTCTCCTTATAAGCTAACTATCTCAAGTGTTTGTTACAGAAAACTGACTAAGCTCACTGAGCCCAGTACCCATAGTAACTAAGAAATCAGCTCCCTTATCTCAGTGACAGACAGTCAGGCTTGTCTGGGAATAAAGGCTTTCTGCTATGGAAAAAATAAACAGGAGGAAATGGAAAATGTTCATTTCTGATTCCAGGGTTTAGTATTATCACTACTGATTTTATTATTCTATGATTGTTCTTGTAAACAAAAACCAAAAATTCTGACAGGTCAAACCTGGTTGAACTGTCATATAATTCAGGAAAAGAAGTAGCTTTTTAGGTGATCTGTAAAGCTCTATTTCTATTCTCTTTCTTTTACTGCCTTGACATCATTGTGTCATTTCTCCCTGAATTCCTTTTTCCAAAACAAACATCTGAAGAGTGTCAAATTATTTACTGACAGAGTTTGCCCTGCATTATTTTATATGCTTGATTGGTTAATTATTTTTCTCGTTGGAGCTATATAACTTTTTGATGGCTCATCCGAGGAGTTAAGGAGACCACTTAGATACTGAAATTACTACAGCCCATCTTTTCTTCTGTGTCAAAGTTTGCTATATAAATGTATCCAGAATCAGCACTAACAAAACAGATAAAAACTTGCTGTAACAATTCTGTCATAGGGCAGCCGTAAAAGTTTTCAACAGCCTATTGGCTTTGTAATAATTAACAGAGAAGAATTTATTAGGTTTTTTAAAAATTCTTTGGTTCACCATCAGGTCAAAGTTAATGACATCATCTACCAATGACATCCAATAATGTTACCAATGACCAACAAATCCTTTCCCAACAACCAATATAAAACTCACTTGTTCTGATACACGCCATTTAATATGACATGATATTAATATGATATCAGTGAATCTTCCCTATTTTTTATAAAGCCTCAGGGAAGTATCACCTAAAATTAAAAAAATGATGAGCAATTATTAGATGAAAAAGAATGTAGGCCATCTAGTCTTGAAAATACAAGCTAAAGTTTCATAGCTTCACAAGCCTTTATTTTTAGTTAAATGTCATTTGCGCACACTGAGCTTTGATTCAAAGCCACAGCTAATTCACACAATAAAGATACAGCCTTGATAATGTAGAGATTCTCAATTTTGGCTCTTGAAGAGGAATAACGGATGATTGCAAACAAAATAATGACATATAGAGATAAGAAGAAAACACATAGGAGTTAGATCAGTCCTAGAATTAAATTAGGATGATTGAGAAGTACAGAAAAAATGCCCCAGAAATAGCAAAAGGAATCACCCAAATCATATAAATAAGCCTGATTGCCTTAAATCCTCAGAATAATGAAGCATAAATAGGAATGCATTAATCCATGCTTATAAACACACAGCAATACCTTGTAAGTTTTCTTTGCTGGAAAACAACAGACTTGGAACTTTGCACCAAATCAATGCATTCACTTCGAATTCTAAAACAACAAAAAGTTTGGAATAGATAGTCATAGGAGAAAGCTCTTGATCGGCTCCATAAGTGAAAGAGGACAGCTTTATGAAGATTTAGGTGAGAGTACTGTACACAAAAATCAATTCCAAATGTAACAATCTAGGGTTTGAAAGAAGATGGGAGCAAAGGGTAACGGGAAAAGATGCTTAGGCTGGAACAAGTTGCTCTTATCAATACCATTGTGATCCTTTTGCATCTTAGTACCACAGACAGGTAGGGACCATTTCCTCCAGAAAACACCAATGACCACCTTCCACTCCCAAAAGAAAGGGCTTTTGATTCTGGCATTTCAACCACAAGTGGGTAAGGTAATTACAAGCTGGCTAACATTTGAGCAGGATTGATCGATTCCATTTAGGTCAACATGTGGCTTGTGCTTCCCAACCCAGGAAATTTGCCAAGGTCAAGAGGTTATAGGGCAAATAAATGCCACAATGTCAGGGTCTCTTATTCCTCTAGCCTGCTTGTTTCAGGTGTTAGAATTGGCCTGGGAAGTTGCTGGTGTGCCTCTAGCCCAGTGCTTCACACATGGCTCTTAATAATAGGGAATGGCTGGATCAAGGTAATAGTGAATATGGAAGGCATTAACCAACACTTTATGTAGGACCAGGAATCAAAATTTAAAAGGTATTAAAACTGTGTTTATTTTTTATAAATTGTGTTTTCTTTTAATAAGGCATAGAGGAAAGAGAGAAAGAGGAAGCAGAGTGGTAGTTTGTTCTGATTAAAATATAAAATATACATATGTGAAATGCCATGATGAAACCCATTCAATCAATATACACTTAAAAAAATGAATGATGAGAGAACAGATTCTGTTGGTGGGGAATGGGTATCAGTAGGAAAAGCAAAAGCGAATGGAGACCATGGATAAGGGTAAATAAGGACAAAGTAGTTTATATGCATACATAGAAATTGACTGATAAAACCTAATGAAATTGCTTTAAGAAGGGAGAGAGGATCAAAGAAAAAAGAGTGATGAGGGCGTGAGATTCATGGGTTACATTATATGTAGCATGGAAAAGCCACAGTAAAACCTTCTTTTGTGATATTAGTGTGCACTAATTAAAATCTCTTAAGAAAAAAATAAAAGGTGTAGATAGCAATGTATACTTTGGAAGAAAATTTTGGTGAAATTTCTGAAGAAGCAATTCACTTTTCTTTTTCATTCCCTGTTGTCTACAGTAGATATATTTTGATATCACATAAACATAAATTTCAGACTCTTAGGGGGAGAAAAGTGAACTGGCAAATGTTTGGATTCACAGTTGCTTCAGTGTGTTTGATTCAGCCCATTAACAAGACGATCCAAAGCTACTAGCTGTCTGAAAACATTGTCTGCGTTTTCAGAGTTCATTCGCCTTGCTGCCAGGAAGCTTAGACTAATAAGAAGTTAAAATAATTCTGAAATCCATGCAAAATGATTGGAGTAGAATCCAGCTTCCAAAAAGCTGTGAAAATATCCAAAGGGAACACATGTAACCCAGGCCCAGAAGTTATTTACTAACACTTGTGCCAAGCACTGTTGTTTTCATTATCCCGTGGCCTTCCTATACCACTCACTATTATTTATTACAATTTCCTAATACTTCAGCAAGGTTTATAATTATAAACCAGCCACACTAATGAGAAGGCAAAACGCAATTCCTTTGGAATCTCATTTTTATCGGACGTTAATTAATGCTCACATATAAATTGCAACTTAACCATAAAACGCACTTGGTGCTAGAGTTTAATCTTTCATAGTCAGTGACAGATCAAAAGAATAAAATAAAATCTGCTTCAAGACAGCCATGTAAATTCAATGGTCTACTTTTATGAGCATTTTAATATACAATAAATGCTCTCATGAAAACTCTATGAATTCTCTCCATGCCTCCATAGCTGGGCCATGGCACCAGGAAAGAAATGTGAAAGGATAGAGTGAAGAAGGAAAGGCATTCTTTCCTTCGCTCTACGAGGCAGCTCTCTGTCAGGACTGCAACATTTTTAAATGTTGACAAGCAGGTACCCTCTAGCACATGCTTTTTTGCTTGGCTTATTATGCAAATCATATTCATGTAATGCATCACTTGGGTATTCAGGTGCAAGCCCATGGAGTCTAATACAAGTCTTCCTTGTCAGAAGCGACAGCGATGTACATTTTCAGTAAAGATAACCAATTGGGGGGAAGAAAAAAATAACTGCTATTTGCAATCAAATCCATGGAAAGTGCCCTTAGTCCAGAAAAAAAGATACGAAGCCAAGCTAAGGCTGTAAAATACATCTCTGACCTTATTATCCAGGCTCCTGTGTTAAATATAGTGGCTATAATAGAATTTGTATGCCCTAGTTTCTGACAGCTTGAGTGTTGCTTAGTGATCCAGGAGTAGAAAATGGCTGCCTGGATTCAAAGGAGATCATAGATTACAGACATTTCCCAGATACTGTGACCAGAGGATGCTGTTCCAATACCTCACTAAAACAGAGAAGCATCCCATAAGCCATCTAGGTTGGAAGATGGCTGTATTTGTTCTCTATTGCCATGTAGTGAATTGTCCCAAAGTGATTTATTTATCTCTTGTATCTATGCCAGATCTCCAGAGTTCTCTGATCCAATTGTCTCTCAGAGGTTACCAGTGAAGCATTAGCAGACCTGTATCACCTTGAGACTTAACTAAGGAAGGACTCACGTCTAAATTGACTCACATGGATGTTGGAATGAGGGCCTCAGTTTCTTGCTGGGTGTTGATTAGAGGTCTCCTTCAGTTCTTTTTTCATACAACTGGATCTGAGTCAATAAGGCATTTTGATTAGTGGAAGCAAATGAGACATTAAAGAAAAATAGAGGAAGCCATGGTTATGGAGTGTTGGGCTGTCACCTTTGAATAGGAAAAAAAGGCATTAGGTTCATTATCACACACAAGCAGCACAGACTCCCCAGGGCGCAGATCACTGAGAGTCATTTTAGAAGGCCTCCCAAGGAGGCTCTCTCAAGGAACCAGTATGCCTTTGTCCCACCATGACATGTACCACTCTGTCTAGTAAAACCTATTGCCTGCAAACTACAATGGTACTACCTCCAATCTCTTCTTATACCAGAATGGCTGGCAGGAAACAATATTATTCATTAACGTGTCTTGCTAAAGTATGAAAAGGGAACATCTTTGCAATTCCATATATGATCAGAAAGAAAAAAAATCTGCCTAGAAAAAGTACATTTTAATGTCCATTTCCTTTCTGGCTTCAATGTTCACAACATCTTTTCCAAAAGCTTAGGGGAGAATCTTAACCATGTGCTGGAAATGCCCGTATGTTAGGATAGATTTGAGATCTGGTAAGCTGCAGCCACAGCCAGAAGCTTCCTAAGGAAAACCAACAGAGGCAAAGCCTTCAGTGGAGATCAATGATGAAGGTGGAGGACTTCTGTGAAGGGTCTAAGCAAAGTGCACATTGACTGTAAAGCCATTGGACCCAGAAGCACATCTTTTTCAGACAGGAGGTAGAAATGGAAATATGATGGTAGCCCCTGGCCTCGCTGACTGAAGATGTGCACCCAATCCTCAGAAAGAAACAGGAAATCATCGCCATGGTATCTCTTTTGTTTTTTCTGATTGATGACTTTGAGGTCCTGCGACAATGACTTTGGCTTCCCTGATAATGACTGGAGTTGCTGGCTTCCATCTTTAGGAGAGGATATGAGTCTATACTTGTCGTGAGTTTATGAGAGATCTCACTCAAATCCCCAAATCACTACCCAAGTGGCTGGACCCTGAGATTTCCAGGTGGCAGGTATCCTTAGAATCATTTGAGAAGTTTGGGCCTACGATAAGATTTTGGAACAAAAGAATATCAAAATGTTTCTCCACCAAACGCCCTTGTGCAACTTCCTGATAAGAAGGATGGCAGTGGAATGTAGCTCCTTTATGGGCAGAACAGACCCAGGGCATCCCCATGGTTTCCCTGCTCTGTGCCTTGAAGAGAAAATTAAGGTTCCATGTGCTTCAGATTCTTCTGAACCACCCCCAAGTTCCAGATGGCACCAAGTGACATGGCTGAGAACATAGAACCAAACTCGTGAATGTGTAGAAATACTTAGGTGTAAAATGCCATGCTGTTCTCATTGTAAAATGATTCATACTCATTTTGTCTTTTTGTTTTTCATTGTTAGACATGCATGATCTCAATTTGAACAAGCTAATTACACCAAAAGAGAAATGTAGGGGTTCTCTCTCTGGTTGCCTCCTACTAAATTTCTTAAGTACTCCTGGACACAATGTTTTATGAACTCTTTTCTGATGCATGTCCAAGTTTTTGTAAGCCACCATTTTCCCCATATGTAAAATGATATTAGTCACACATACTTCTCAGATTGTTATGAGGAATGCATATGATAATGACTATTAAGTGCTAGCTCTGATCTGAGAAATAGTATCTGTAACAAATATAGCTATTGCTATTATAGTGTTTATTATTACTCTCAATCATTTGACTTCTTTCTGTATGAATATGGCAGTAAGGTGGATTGCACTCAGGGTCTAGACACATTCCCTTAGTTTTATTGCTCAATGCTGGCTCTCTGTCACTTGAGCCACATTTCTACTTGCAGTATTTTGCTAGTTAATTGGAGATAAGAATCTTTCTTTCAACTGTGATTCTCAGATCTCAGCCTACTGAGTAGCTAGGATTACAGTCATGAGCCACCATCACCCAATTAATCATTTGCCTTTTGATTTTTGCATTTTATACTTTCTAGTCAGCTCACCATACTTACAAATGACTATCAATACTAAAGGAACAGGCATATTAGAAAATGCTCTATTCCTTTTCTTTCTTATTTTATATTTTGTAAAGGAAACAAAAGGACACAGGCAAGTAGACTTAAAAATTGGGAAGTTAAATTTAAAATAACTTAATCATTTGCATGCAGAGAAAACCAAATAAGCCAACACTACTTAAAATACATTTTTTCATAACTATGGATTTGCTAAATCATAACTAACAAGAAAATTCCAATAGTTTCCATTGGAGAGAAGTGGTGGGTACATACCCCTTTCTGGAAAACCCTCACAGATCTTAATTGAACCTCCTTTTGCAACAGAAAGGCCATGTAAGACACCCATTATACTTTGAGGAGAGACATTATGAAAGTATATACTACATCCAAAGTCTATTTTACTCCTAATAATTAGAACTGGATGAACAGCTAAGAAAAAAAATTCATATTAAAATGGCTTCCGCTCCAACCTAATGTAGTTTTCCAAAGAATAATTGATCTTACATAATCATAACTGCCAGTTTATGTCGCAAAAGTGACATTTGACACTTTCTTGTTCAGCAGTCAAATATCATCAATTAAAACATCATGGTATGGTGACATTTTCCAGTCAGTCTAATATTGTAAATCATGACATCACCTCTTCCCTGAAGCCAGAAGGTGGAGGAAAGAGAGTGGGAAAGTATGAATGATGGAAGTGAACGATCCCCTTTGATTCTTGCTTTCCCAGGCTCTAATTATAATTTCTAGGGTGATTATTGAAAGTAATAATAGAAGACTTCATAAAAATCATTGTGGAAACCATAAGAACAAATGGTACATTTTTCTTTTTCCTTTAGTTATGGTCTACTATCCCTAGATGGTGATAACAAGAATATTATTTCAGAACTGACCTGTGAAATAGCTGTTGTTAGAACTCCCTGGAAAATAAAGGCAAGAAAACTTTGAGTTTGGGCTTGAATTTGGAATCATATATTCATGTTTCACCAAACCCATTTAAAAACAATTTATGTCAGGAAGGTTGCATATTACCTGTAGAACTAGGATAGGCTAACTACCTGTTTGTCACCAGAGACTCATAAGTACATACTGCAGAAAGCTAGATGGGAAATAGATCTTTTAAGATGGAAGGCCCAAGCCCCAAAGAAAGAACATGCATTTTTGTCCATTGAAAACACTGTATTTCCAGGTAGAAAGGAGTCATTTTCCAAATGTTTACTGACTCCCTGCTGGTAGCTATACAGCTGAATTGAAGAGGACAGGGGAAAACATGCCTAAAATCACAAAGCAAAATAAGCCTAAGAAAGTGTTCTTTTCTGGCCAGATGTCAGTGTTTCCCACCTATAACCATAGTTACACTGGAAACTGAGATCTGAGGATCTTGGTTTGAAGCCAGGCAGGCAGATAAATCCAAGAGATGCTCATCTCCAATAAATCAGGAGAATATTGGAAGTGGAGGTGTGGCTCACCTGTTAGAGAGCCAGCCTTGAAGTGAAAAGTTAAGTGAGAACACAAGGTAAGTTTAAATCCTGTTACACACACAAACACACACATAGTCTTCTACAGTCATATAGGCTCACCAAGGTCAATGCTAGGTTTGTCCCCTCATGTTTGAGTGATGCTAAAATCTGTATCTCCTTTTCTTTCTTTTATATTTGAAGACCTTTCTTCCCTTTTAGGGTATGCTACCAAGGAAACCTCAGCTCCACACTTTTTAAGTTTATTTATATATTTATATAATTGGCTCCACACTTTTCAAGTTTATTTATACATTTATATAATTAGCTATGTAAGTGCCATGAGAATTTGCTATTTTCTTTTAACATCATGCAGGGCATCCGGTGGCAAGAAACAAACTCCATTCTTGAATTTTACTGGTTTGGTCATGTCAGAGTTACATATTTTCTTTTAAGTTAATATATATTCAAAATTATAAAAAGAAAACCAAGGTGGGGGGTGGGGGGACCAAGACATGTGAAAGGGTATCAATGTATGTGAATTAATGCACCTTCTATCTGGCAAATATCATGTAACCCTTTTATTAATTACAATAAAAAATATTTTTTAAAAAAAGAAAAGTTCTACTTTAAAAAAAATAAGTGCCACCAGAAGGAACATACCATAGACCTCTGCTGTTTGAGTTTTCAGTCTTTGTGCACAATTTTTTAATTCATTGAGCTAGGGACATTCTCACATCAGTCGCTGGGAAAGCAAAGAACATATGGACTAAAATAAAAGCGAAACAATCAAAAAATCTTCTTGATTTGAATGTTTTTACTGCACTGAATTAACAAATTCAGTTTTATCTTGATTTTGATTAACCATGACAAGCAAGATTCTGCTTCCACTGCCACTGGGCAGAGCCACACATCACAGGACCACAAAGCCTGTGGTTAGCTTGCTTAGTTTGGTTCTGGAATATTGAAAACTATACATTTCAAGTTCATCTTGCAATACTTCTTAATGGATGCTTTGATGTTATATGAGAAAATTTTGGTAATTTTCCTAAGATTTAAGAAGATAAAATATAAGACTAATTTTGTAAAATATCTTATGTATGTTTTCTAAAATTATAGTCAGATTATGAACTTTCTGATTTTAAAAGCGATTCCTCCTTTTTCATTTTATAATTGAAATAATGAATTTACACATTTATGAGGTAGAGTATGATAATGCACATATATAAGGCTTGGTAATCAAATAATTCACATTTTCATCTCCTTACACACTTAGCTTTTCTTTATGTTAGTAACCTTCCAACTCCTCTCTTCCAGTTCTTTGTAAAACACACAACACCCTTCTGTACATCATCTTTATAGAAAAAGTATAGTAAGAAAAACATAGTAATCATGTTTGTGCTATAGCACATTAGAACTTATTTTTAACTACTAACTGATGACTGGGATTTTTCTGGAAGTATATAAATATCCCCATATATATATACAAATTTCCATTGAGGAGCAAGGCTATTGATTTTGTAAAATATATATTTCATAGGATACATCAGAATGAGAGTACACACATGTTTAGTTTTGATAGTGAATGAATTCAACAGACTTTACAGAGTATACTCCAAGTTTCCAAGGAACTTTATGAACATTAGAGTATCATTAAATCTTCTTACTCATTTTTTTCAAAGATTAGAATTTGGGGAAGGAAAGGTGACATAAAAATTAGTGTTTGAAAAGCTTCAATTACACCTGAAGATTTTTTAAGAGCAAATATATAAGTATTTGCATAAATAAGATATCATCATGAAAATGACATTAAAAAATGGAGCGAAATTTTAAGCAAATATTTATAAATTGTTGGAGCTACCTTAGGTCTCCTCTTAGGTTGCAACTTGCATAGATAGATTTTGTCACTCATTTTTAATTCAAAAGTTTTTCCCTATGAATATTTATGCAAAGACTTCAGTTACTAAGGAAATTTCCACTCTGTTGGAATTATGCATCCCTATAGTGTACCCAAGAAAGGTGAGCAGTTAGAGGTGAGAAAAGAGACTTCCTGACCTTTTGGAAATAGCAAGCTACACTGGATTAAGCATGGTTGTAGGTTGGTGAGGTGTGATTACCTCAAAATCATCTCTGTGAAACAATTAGCACGCAATGGATTTGATGCCAGGCCTGCGGTCGTTTCAAACGTTCATGAGAGCATCTTGCTCAGTCTTGAAACTAAATCATTTATAATTCTTACAGAAGGTGTTAGTGAGAACACCACGTGTTCCTGCTACAAAGCGCAGATTCATTTACAGCTGTGTTTGTCAAATGGGTTGTGCACTCAAAAGTGCAAGAATGGAGGTGTTTGCTGGGTGAAAACGCCCTCCCTAGACATGTTCCCTGAACCATCACATGAGCTGATACAGGGGGAGCAGACCAGCCTCTTTAGACCTCAGATCTTCAGGCAGAGGGTAATGGACTCTTGGCTCCTATTTTCCCACAGCCAATTCTTTTAAAAACAGAATGGTAGGCAAAAGGGGATGCAAGAGCGAGTGCATTGAATAATTGTACATTTTTGTAAATCACTTCAATTTCTTCCTTGCTTTTTTTAAAAATAAAACTTCCTCAAGTGGAAGTGTCAGTTTTATTTCTTCTTATTTATGCTCCTGACAAAATTTAGAAACTCTTTCTTAGGGGGAAGCTACCTAGGAAACCTCAATAATCTGTTAGTTATAGGCAGGTGGTTGTTGTACAAAGGGAAGATCTAAATCTTTATTTTAGAGAAGTCCTCTTAGCCACTGTTGACAACATACATGAATAATTTTAAGAATATACAACGAATCACAAATAGTTTACCTGTCAAACTATTTTTTTTAAATTGATTATATACTGTGGACTTTGAAGATAGGGTTTGGGTAGAGTGATGCTAAAATGAAGGTGTGAAACTTCATTTTTATAAGAACAACTGCTTCTTTAACTCAGCAGGACAAAATCAGTATTTGTCTTCAGTAGTAAACAGATACAGGCTGATATATAAACAAGAGCTACTTATTCAGCAACTGGAGTAGAATCAAGTAACACAAAAAGAGATTACTCCCCAAAAGGTGTCTGAAGGATTGTAAATGTTTACGTTCCTTGAATAAAATGCAACATAACATTGTAAATATATTCATATTTATTTTTACTATCTATGACAGTACAGAGAATAAAACAACCTGGATAGACTACAAAAAAAAAAACACAGTGGCAGGTATTCTGTCCACAGGAAGACAAATAGCCAAAACAAGCATTATTAACTGGGAAAGTATTTACTGATAGCTCCTGAGTACCAAGTACTGTGTTGAGATTTGCCATATCTGAAATAGGTCTTTGTAGTTATACACCTAGCTTTTCAAATGAGAAATGTGTGTCAATGCTAGGAACAGAAACCTAACGAACAGAAACCTAACGCATTCTCAATGACCAGTCAGTAGTCAAATGATGTATGAACGTGAGTCTGATGTCAAACCTGCAACTTCTTTTCCCTACTTTATTACAAAAGCGAGCGGATGGGTGAGAATTTCCAAAGTGGTGACATTAACCAAGATATATTGTATTCATAAACTGCTTTGTTAAATTCCTTTGTACAACTATTTAAAGATAATAAAAATTTTAAATGGGAAAAAAGGGAGCATATAAAAATAGAAAATGATAGAAGACAATGGTCTAAAGGTGTCTTATTCACAACAATGAGGGGATGATAGTGGTCTTGGATGGGGGTGGTGAGGAGAAATAGTAACATTTCAGGAAAGGTTTGTTTTTTCATTTGAGTTGCACTGAGTAAAAGTATTCCGCCATTTACAGGAAAAAAATCGTGTCAATCATCCTGAATTTCCTTTTCTTTCTTTTCTTCTTTCTTTTTTTATTTTATTATTTTTATTGTAATTGTAAAAGGGTTACATGATATTTGCCAGATAGAAGGTGCATTCATTCACATACATTGATACCCTTTCACATGTCTTGGTACCCACCTTGTTTCCCACCTTCCCTTTCCTATTTCAAATAAAAAAAATAAACGTATATACTATATACCAGGTAACAAAGTCAGATGCGGTATCGATATGAGATTAACCGAAGGGCCAAAAAAGAGAAGAGAAATAACAGTACATTAAGAACAACAATCACACATATTCTAGAGATCCTTGCAGTGTTGTCTTTCTAAGAAATCTTCAGGCTTATTTGCTATGAATATTAACTGAATAAAATTGAAATATTAATCTTATGAGAACCTACCCATTGTCTTTTTTCTGCATTCACTTTTGTATCTGACAAAAACTGGTAAAAATTAAAAATTGAACTGTAGGGGCTGGGAGTTTGGCCTAGTGGTAGAGTGCTTGCCTAGCATGCATGAAGACCCGGGTTCGATTCCTCAGTACCACATGCATAGAAAAATAAGCCGGAAGTGGTGCTGAGGCTCAAGTGGTAGAGCTCTAGCCTTGAGAAAGTCCAAGGACAGTGCTCAGGCCCTGAGCTCAAGCCCAAGACTGGCAAAAAAAAAATGAACTGTATTTTCCAGGATGCGCTGTTGTTCACTATTGTTCAATGAATCTGCAAAGATCTGTGGCCCACTAATATAAAATCAGTATAAAAACTAATGGCCACAACTATCTTTGCACATTCTCCCTTTTCCTTTGTGGCTGATGCTGGAACAGGCTTTGAATTATGTCTAAGATTATGACTTTTCTCACATATTTCTCTGATCTTTTTTATTCAGTGTGTCATCATGTATTATGGTACAAAGCCTACTGAATTAGAAGCAAATGGGCTTTGTTGGCCCTCGTTCTTGTCCTTTGAAGTATGCCATCTCAGTTGGGTTAGTTCAGTGGTAGGACACATTGGGCCTCCTTTTTCCTTATCTGTCAGCTGATTAAGTTAGAAAACCACATTCAAAGTTGAACCCCTTACTAGAAAATGTCACTTTTGGAAAGTGTATTTGTGTGAGTATATAATCTAAAAGTATTTCATAAATCATAACTCAATGCCTTCCTGTTTAAGGTTAGATCCTTCCAAACTATGTAGCACATGTAACTATTATTTTTTTATTCTGAAATCAGCTTTAATAGCTATTCAGCTTAAATTCAACATGAATAATCTCACCCTTTGGAAAAAAAATCTCTGGGGCCAGTAGCTTTTCTTTAGCTTTTCTGTTCACTTTGTTTTCCCAAAGTGAACAGCATTTCTCTTCTGTAACATGTATAGTTTTGCAATAAACTCAGGACTGTTCTGAGGTTGTAAGCCTCATTATATTCACAGATTCACCTGCATGAGCTACTAGAACACATCTTCCTAGTCTGAGCATCTATCATCAGATGAATACATAAACAAGTTCCGTATAATCATGCAATAGGACAACAGTTGTGAAGTTAGTAGTAAAAGTAGTAAAGCTAGGAAGAAAATCACTTACACACCATTTGATTCCATTTATACATAATTATAAAAAATGTGAACTAATCTATGATGACAGAGAGCAGATGAGTAGTTTCCTGGGCGTCAGTGGGAGATGAGGTTGGGATGTACATGGATGGGTAGGAGTGAGAAATTAAGAAGGACAAGAGTAAACTCTTGGAAGTGATTGACATGCTCATTATTCTGATTATGGTAACAGTTGATTTCACTGATGTATATATGTCAAAAATTATTACATGGCACACTTTGAGTATGTGCAGTTTTCTGTATGATGTTTATACCTCAGTAAAGCCATTGAGGCTTTACAAAAGTGTTTAATTAGTGGGTTAGTGCATTCAATTCAATCCTGCAAAGATGGCTAGTTTCTAACTATGGATGTGCTACTTTAAAGTGAAATTTGGTATTATTAAAGAGAATGTGGGGAGGATAGGATCTCAGCCATGGGAGTCAAATGTTTAATTTCTCCTGATTGGCTGGCACAGCCCGCTGGATGGGCTACTGTGTGGGAAGAGAGGATGTCAAAGGTCAGTTTTGAACCGTTCTCAGACCAGGGCTACAGCCTCTGAGCAGGGGCTCCCCTGCTTGTACTTCCAGGAGGAGAGTCCTCTCCATCCTGCTGCTTCCATAGCAACCAGTAGCCACTGTAAGCTGTTGGAGTCAGGAAAATGCTCCTGATTTCTGACCTCTCCCAGGCTCCTTTACTGGAAGAGCCTCACAGCAAGGTAACTGGTGAGAAACCCAAAGGAAATACATTTGAGACTCCTCTCCCTGGCAGAGTAGAGCAAAACATAAAAATACAGGGTAAGAGACAGTAGTTAAATAACCAGCTGTGTCTACAGCGGTCACTACAGAGCAAGAACAGACATAATGATGAAAATGGGAATAATATGTGATGGCAAAGAAGGAAAATCAGAAAAAAAAAGAATCCGTGGCCCCAGAAATCAAAAGGAGAGAATGTTTGGAAAGGAAATGTCTTCAATGCTAGACCGAGGACATGATCTAAAGGTAGGTGAATAGATCTGACAACTAGCTGAACTGATGGTCTTGCCTATCTGATGTGTATCTCTCAGCTATTGTAGGAATGGATGACACATTTCAGGAGAAGTCTAACCTCAGGAAATCAAGAAGGGAGCAAATTACTCCAAGTAGACATTTTGCCAAGAAAGGTGGGAAGTCCAGCTGCTTATGAGCCTCACTCAGATATTGCGACTGCTATTGCAATTGCTGGTTTTACCAAAGAAATGTTTCCTCCCAAGATCCCCTTAGAGGCAGGCAAGTTGGATGGCTGATCAGCAGACCCCAGAATGTCTTTAAAAATGCTACCAGATGAGCTCATTACAGAATTCAACAAAAGATGCAGAAGATCGGGTTTTCCCGGAAACACTGACATACTTCCAGAATAACCATTAGCTCACTCCCCTGTTCAATCATGGTGTAGTCAGTCTACTTGACTTTAACTATGATTCTTCTCCATCCAAGTCTCACCCCCTTTGTCCTTTGCTAGGTTTAAAGACATCCCAAGAGAAGGATTCTCTGACTTGGCTTTTCCAGTTCAACCTTTTCACAGCACCCTCGCTAATTAATACCTGCCCTGGGTCAGCCTGGAGGGAAACACATTGAGCTCAGAGATTTTCATTTTAATGTTGAAGCCCCAGGAAGGAGCAAAGCAAATTTATACTAGTGGATCTAATTGCTACAAAGGTAATTCTGCAAAGATGGAAATCAGCTGAAAGATTAACACTGCTACACCAGCTTGAGTGCTCTGGCTAACAAAGAGAAAATAATGTTTCAATTAAATGAAAAGATACTGAATTAGGTAGATTACTCAGGAGACCAGTAATGGAATACAAAGCCTTTCACCTTCAGGTCACCATTACTAATCTGGTCCAGGGCTGTTCTAGACTATAGTTTTGAGGAGCTGATGGCTCACCCCAGCCCTTGCTGTCTGTAGCACATGATAAACTGGTCTCCCAAAGCATCCACATCAGCCTCTGAGGTCACAGCAGTTCACTGAGGATGGAAGAGGAAGGGAAGTGCCTTGTTTGAGAGGAGAGGTTGAGCACGAGGGCAGTAGAGGG
Source organism: Megascapheus bottae (assembly GCF_031878675.1). Taxonomy (NCBI): domain Eukaryota; kingdom Metazoa; phylum Chordata; class Mammalia; order Rodentia; family Geomyidae; genus Megascapheus; species Megascapheus bottae. The sequence goes on from NC_143515.1 coordinate 37,790,552, forward strand.
GAGAAAGCAGACAAGAGAGGCTGCTGCAGAGAAATTGGAATAGGGGAGAGAGGTTATTTCAAAGTGAGGGAGCCATGCAAGTGGGAAGAAAATGGCATTACAGTTCTCACAGGCATCAGTTCCCCATCTCCCATCCCCAAATTTAGATTGGGATAGAGTGATGATGGTGATTGAAGATTCATTATGTGTATGATGAGAAAGCATGGACGTTTACAGTAAAAGTCAAAAATTGGGGATTAGGGCATATTGAGAAAAAGCAAGTTGTGACATCACTTATCACTTTCTATCCTAAGGCTTATCTTACTCCACAAAATACGGACACATCCAGATAAATATGATACAAGGAGATTAGTATAATTCTTGATGTGAGTACAGGGAAAGTCCTCCATGATAACAGAAGTTATGTGTGACCTTGGGTCCCCTGCTCTTCACGACCTAGATAAGACAGTCTCAGACTTGACATCCCATACTTAGTGGGAGTCTTAAGAAGTCCCCAAGATTGCTGAACCTTCTCAAGAGCTATATTCTCATGATTATTTCTGAACTGAAATTCCCACTTGTCCTGAGTCCATTCAGTAGGTGAGTAATCTCGTTGTTCAGAGCCTGCTGTTCCCAAGAAGACTTGAATGAGAAATGAATTTCTTTCCCTCCCTACTTCAATCATTTCACTGTCCAGATAGACTTCATTCTAATAGAGATGAAGGAGGTGTTTATATTACAGCAGTGCAGACCCCAAAGGGGATTTATGAGTCTCCCTACACTCCAGTACTGGGGACATTTTACTGTCCCTTCACGAACTCTGTTGTCAAAGTCTGCTCTTGTCCACTGGCTTCTCTTCTCTTCTTTTCTCAACTGATCCTCAAAAAGGGCTCCAAAATCTCCACATTGTTCTGGTTCCCTTGTCATTCCTACATCTAAGATGATCTCACAGAGTCAGTCAGTCCAGGCACAAGACTCCACCCTCAAGACCAGGTAGGGTGAGTTTTCAAATGCTTTTCTTCTTCCCAATTAAAGATAATATCGGGAAAAAAAACAATTTCAAAAATAGCCCAGCAAAAGGAACTTCCTGACTAAGTTCATTTATAAGATGTAGGAAAAGAAATGTGGGCATGATTTGGGAGCTCAAATACAAAACCACAGATTAACTATCCTCCATAGAAATCTAGAAATAGAATTTGGGTGCAATGACCATAGATTGTAACAGGGACTATTAATCAATAAAGAAGAGATGAGGCCATGTAGCTAGAAGTAAAGTCACATCAGGATTATAAATCGATAAATCAAGCTTTCAATTTGAATGGTTTGGGGAAATTTAGTGAGACAGACTGATTCTGAGTAGCATTTGAATGTGGTGGGGGAAGATTGGCTACCTCTTCATACAGGTAGAATTTTTTCAAAGGAAAAAAGTCTAGAAACTGAGGAGAAAACAAAAATCTGTACATCTCAACATCTGAAGGTATTTTTTTTTCAAATACACTATTGAAGGCTCAAGGTATGGAGCTCTAGCATTGAGAAAGCACAAGGACAGTGCCCAGGCCTTAGTTCAAGCCGCAGAACTGGAAAAAAAAAACAATCAATAAAAAACAAATTCAGGTTCTTGTTGGGCAGTGATGTCTTCTGCTTTTACTCCTAGCTACTCAGGGGGCTGAGATTTGAGGATTATAATTCAAAGCCAGCATCGGTGGGAAAGTTTATGAGTTTGTTATTGACAATTGACCATTAAAAAGCTAGAAGTGGAGCAGTAGTCAAGTAGTAGTAGAGTACATGAGACCCAAAGTACAATGGTACTGCCAAAAGAAAAAAATATATATATATATAATTTTCCTTTCTCCTTCTTTCTTTCCTTTTTTCCTTCCTTCCTCCTTCCCTTTTTTCCTTCCTTCCTTCCTTCCTTCCTTCCTTCCTTCCTTCCTTCCTTCCTTCCTTCCTTCCTTCCTCCCTCCCTCCCTCCCGCTCTCCCTCCTTCCTTCCTTCTTTCCTTTCTTTCTTTCTTTTTTGGTCCTGGGGCTTGAACTCAGGGCTGAGGTGCTGTCCCTTAGCTTCTTTGTGCTCAAGGCTACTATCACTTGGGCCACAGTGCCACTTCGGGATTTTTTTGAAATTAGATTAGAGGTAAGAGTCTCATAGAGCATTTCTATCCAGGCTGGTTGCAAACCATGATCCTCAGATCTCGGTAGCTAGTATGGCAAGTGTGAAGCTCTGACACCTGGCTCAATTTTTCATGTGCTTTATAATATAATAGGAATGTATCTAAGCATATGGTAGTGTTTGAAATAACTTAGTTCTAATCTAACTCAATTTCTCATTATTCAGATAAAGAACCTGAAGAGAGAGAAAGAGAGTGTGTGTGTGTGTGTGTGTGTGTGTGTGTGTGTGTTGTGTGCAGGTACTGGGGCTTGATCTTAGGGGTTAAATACTATTTTTTAGTGTTTTCACAAGGCCAGTGTTCTACAAGTCACTGCTCTACTTCTAACTTTTTAATGGTTATTGGCAATAACAATCTCATAAACTTTCCCACCCATACTGGCTTTGAATTGAAATCCTCAGATCTCAGCCTCCTGACTAGCTAGGATTAAAAGCTGAAGCCATCACTGCCCAACAAGAACCTGAATTTCCTTCCTTCCTTCCTTCCTTCCTTCCTTCCTTCCTTCCTTCCTTCCTTCCTTCCTTCCTCCTTCCTGTCTGTTTGTCTTTACTTTCTTGCCAGTCCTGGAGCTTGAACTAAGGTCTGGGCAGTGCCCTTGCACTTTCTCAAAGTCAGAGCTCTACCCTTGAGTGATAACACCACTTCTGGCTTTTTTTATGTTTGTGGTACCCAGGTATGGGAATGTCTGATTTCATCCATGCTAGGCAAGCACTCTACTTCTAGGCCAAATTCTTGGCTAAGAACATGAATCTTAAGAGGCTGGTATACCTGGATCAGGAAAGAGAGCTATGCACTATGTCTGTCTACAGTATACTCTCATGGGTCTCATGCATTAATGACTTGTAGACTTGCAAGGGCAAAAATGATGTATGAATCCTGGGGAATGACAGTAAGGAGAATTTTTTAGACATATGTTTAAGCATTCTATGTCCCTGATTTGATAGGAGATGTAGGAGGGCAGTGCAAAGTTGACCTATAGATCACTGGTATAATCCAGCTGGGCTAAGTAAGACAGCTTTTCATTAGCTAGGGCTGTTGAAGTAGCTGGGGATATTTTTATTCTGGTAATGGAGAGATAGATATGGCCTCTGGGAGCAGTTCTAGAAAATCATACTTTCTCCAGATGCTCAGTTTGGGAGTGGGACAAATTGGCTTCAAGGCCAAGAACAACAAACATTACCACAGGCCAACTGGTCAGAGAGCTGAGGATCATCAAAGACCTGGAGTCTTGCCACTGGACTTCTGGGATTTTGTGATCATTCTCTATAGCAACCTGAAAACTCTTTGGACACCATAGCCATCAAAGCTGATAATAGAAGCCTCACAGATAGCCACAAGCCATCATTGGTGAACTCTCATAGTAATGTCCCTTAGTAGACACTCATTCCATCAGGCTATAAGACATCCACTGAGTGAAAGAGTCATCATTTACCTAATAATCTTCCCATACTCAGTGGGAGGTAATAGCATTCCTGCCCTGACACATAAACCAGCAGATAGCAGCTGAACAGAAAATATTTGGGAATATCTTTATATATATATGTGTATATATATATTCTATTCTTAAAATGCATGTCTCCATAATAGCATGTACTATTAATTTTTATTGAATGAGTGTTCTCAAAAATATAATTGTAATTTCATAATTATAATTTCAAGTATGAGGATTGAGGGTCTAAAAATTCAGAACATTAGGAATGTATTATTTCAGCAAATATTAATATCAACAATATAAATGCATCAAAAGCAAACTCAGTGGAAATACAGATATAGCCTAGAAAATATAGACAATCCTTGTTCATATCTGTAACACCAAGTCTGTGGAGAATCAGATTATCTGCCATGCTGTAGAAAACAATGAACTCATAAAATGTGTCTAAAATGCAAAAGGTAAAGACTGCTTTCATTCTTGCCTAGTTTTTAAATGATTCAAGCTTGTACTTCTTTTATGTAGACATTTGTCTTAATTAGGGAAATCTGAATTCCAGATCTTGCTGGCAAATACTGTTTTGCTAATTTTAGGAATTCATTTAGCTGTGTACTTCAGTAATGTCATTTGTAGCTAAATTTTTAAGACTAGCATTTCTAAAAATGGTTTATTTCAGCTTTGTGTATCTGTTTATATGCTAATTTAAATTATTAATTTGCTTTTCAGTGATACAGAAATATGTCATTGTCTATCTCCTAACAAGGATATATACAACTCTACCAGCTCTCAATTACACCTCTCTCTGTCTCTGTCTCTGTCTGTCTCTCTGTCTCTGTCTCTGTCTCTGTCTCTGTCTCTGTCTCTCTCTCTCTCTCTCTCACTGTCTCTCTTATTTTGTTGGTCATGGCCTTGAACTCAGGCCTGAGTCCTATCCTTGAGCTTTTCTGCTCAAGGTAAGTGCTCTACCACTTTGAGACAGCTCCATTTTGGATTTTCCAGTGGTTAATCAGATAAAAGTTTCATGGACTTTCCTGTCCTGGCTGGCTTTGAACTATGATCCTACATAGCTAGGTTTACAGGCATAGGCCACTAGTGCCCAGCAAATTAGTTAGGTTTGTTTTATTTTGTTTGTGTTTGTTGCAGGGCTTGAATTTGGGTCCTGAGCATTTTTGCTCAAGGCTAGCATTCTACAATTTTGATTGAGCTTCTAGGTAACATTTTCTCTTTCTGTCCACTTAACATTTTTTAGAAAGCATTTTGGCACAATTCTTAAAAATTCAGTAGAGATGAGTGAATGAAGAATCCCAAGTCCGGTGCTGACTGGAGAGGACGATGTGGCTTGGTCAATAAGATGCTCTAGAGGTCTCCTGCCAGCAGTGCATGCTTAGGTCTAATTCTTCCCCTTGGGAAGATCGTACATTGCTGTATGTTTTTGTGGGCAAGGCCACAGTTAAAAGTAAGGAGAACTGTTTCCTTCATTGTTGTCAGACTTTCCCCTAATAAAGGAGGAACTGGCCCTGCTGTATTAGTTTGCAGAAAAAGCTGACATGTGAGTAATGCTTTCTTGGTTGGATGGATCAGTATAGCAAATGCTGGGGGTCTTCCATTGTTGCCTTGAATGCTCAGCAAATGAGATGGTGTCATTACTGCCCCCAGTGACTTATCCAGCTCCACTTTTTGCTAGAAGACTAGTCAAAAAAAAAAAATAAAACAAGTAGTCATCCCTTGGAATCATGAATGGCTAACTTTAGGGCCTTCTGATGTCAAATTTCATGGGTGATCAAGTCTTGAACAAATAAAATGCTATTTGCATATACTCCATCCCTACTGACTTTAAACCACACCTCACTTACTGATAACATCTTAATACAATGCAAATGTTTTCTAAATAGATGCTATCCTGTAATGTTTGGGGCATAATGATAAGAAAAATGCTTATCTTCAATACAGACACAATTTCAACTAACAAATAATTTTGATTTGTGATTACCTGAATCAAGGATGTAGAACTTGACTGTATTTCATCCAACTCAAAGCTTGGAACCTGCAGAAGAAGATGGAGAGTGCACAAAAAGGTCCACCACCAGTCTGGCTTTTACCAAGGTCCAGCTATGTGACCCTAGGTTTGAGCAGAGTCACATCTCCACGAGTTGTAAGCTCCCCTGGGAAGTGAGAAGATGTTGATGACTGAAAGATGGAAGATTTTTATTTTCATTTTTTGGTTGTTGGTTTGTCAGAAAAGAGGTGATTGTCATCATGCTGAACTTTCCCATGTGCCTGTGTCTTTCTGTGTTGCCACCCACACAACCTTCCTTGGCTATCTATAAACATGGAATGCTAAAGTGATAGGCTCTCAGGATATATTGCACTAATACATCATCAGTATTGTCATTATAATGTATTAACACAATGCATCATCATAGGCCTGTCAGAACCATGATTTATGACTCCAAAATGTGTTGTGGTACAGCAAGACACCGGGGACCCCATTGACTGAATACTTGTTTATTTTTACACTTAAGGACTTTGAAAATAAGCTTCAGACTACTTTTCCTCCAAGTAGGGCTAGGAGAAGATTTTGAAAGGAGGACTCGATTTAAAAACACTGGAGGGGCCAATGGGTCACACTTAAGTTATAAAGGTTTATGTTTTTCTAGACTACGTTAAGTGCCACATCAAACTTCCACACTCCAAGTCACTTGGGTCTTGCTGGAAGACTCAGACATCTCCATGTTCTACTTCTGTTGAGAATTCTCTTATTCATGCTATATTTAAAAAAAGTAATGACAAGAGTAATGAATGAGATTATGGAAAGGAAACTTCCTTGCAAGTTAGCTGGGTGCTGGCATTACACATTACCTTTTTTCAGAGCCATCATGCTCTTTCAGAATGCTCTCAGTGAAGTCTCAAGCACATATTGTTTGAACAATATTCAACATGGTGACAACCTAAACGCAAAAAGTATAAGCCATTGTAGAAAAATACATGAGTTAGAAGTAGAGAATGCTAACAAGTTGAAAGTAATATTTTATCTCTCAATCTTAATAACCTTGTAGATATAATAGCCATGGGAGTCAATTCTTCCTGAAAGTCCTCTGGAAAAAGTGAACTCAGGGGTGAAGATGGCAACATATTAGGGAGCAGTTAAGAGAGACACATGATGATCACCCAGCTCTAGGGTACCAATTGTTCCCAGAAAGCGTTTTCCTTCACTTGGTCATTATAGCCTACTTTCTTAAATCTGAAGCAATATTAAACCTGGGATCTGCAAACTTGGGTCAATTCAGATTTTAGCCTTTACTGTGTATCCTACATCAACTCATCAATTTGTCTAACTAGCATCAATATCACTTACATTTGTGACAAAATCCATAAGGATCTAAAAGATCAAGAATGTCTTTGGTGAAAAATTCTTTAATCTTGGATCCATGAACCTGGAACACAAGCCCAAACCTGGCAGGTCAGTGCCAATGTCATCTTAAAGATATCTGTATTCTGTGACATACTTTTTCTCATTTTTTTTAAAAAAAGCTTAATGTAATTACAGCCTGGCCTAGCTTTTCAGGCTTAATTCGCCTCCATGTCTGGAAAGCCGGAAATGTAACTAGCAAAGAATTTGCTAACATGAGAGGCAGGGAATTTGCCAAGAGTTTGTTAATCTGAACGTTTATTTTTTTTGTCCAAATATAAAGGGAGTTTGCAAACTGGTTCAGATTAACCAGGTCAAGTTGTATATTTTATTAACTTTAAAACATTTTTTAAATCCTGTTCACATTGGGAAAAAAAAGAAATCTATAGAGTTAGACAGGAGTAATGTGGACGAAGAGAGGGCGTCTGCTCAATAAAAGTTATAAGGAGATATGTGTCAGCTGTTTCATTTTCACTTTCTGGCTTTAGCCAGAAACAGCTGTAACATATCTATGCTAACTCAAGTCTTTTATGACTTTTACTAACTTCTTTATTTAAGACTATCTTTTATTGATTTTTCTAAGGATTCTCACCCCAGAAAGCCCTATGATGAGGAGAAAGAACACACTTGAACACTCCATGGCACAATTACCAGCATGGATGGTTCCAAATTTTCACTAAGACTTGATCATTACCTTTGGGCTTTTTCTTTAGTCTACAGTGCTTTCCCCCAGAAAAGTGAAAATTACTGTCTTGCCATAAATACTACACTTCAATCTTTGAATCAGCCTCCATGAGTAGAATCCATCAATGGCTCCCCATTGTCCTAGTGATAATATTTAAGCTCCCTGGCATTCGTTCAACTGCTTTCATAAATAACCCCTTTTTAAATCACTTCACCCCTAGTCTCCAATAGGTCCATGTCTTAAATGCTGCATTTTTCCATTATTGAGCAACTGGCTGTTCTCAGCTTGACCAGCTTCTCTTTCAGGATTTTACAAACTGCTCCCTTCTTGTCCCATTTTCTCTGTTCCGAATTCTGCTTCATACTCCTTCCTCTCCTTGCAGGCCTTCACTTGAGCATCATAATCTGTTAGATTCTTTTCTCATTACCTCTTGACAGAAGCTAGCTGTCCTGCTAGTGTGTTGCTAAAGAAAAACTTGCCTGAATGAGCTTTCCATACTTCTGATCAAATTTTCCTGAAAGTAATACACTATGCTTGTGTCCTTGATGAGACAATTGGCCTATGATGCTATTTGGAATGAGTTTGTTTCTCCAGTACATTTCTCACTCATTAACATGGTACCTGGCATATTAAAGCTTCATATAAATATCTGTTATTAAATAAGCACAAAATCACGCAGCTGCTCCCAGCCCCAACCCCAGCTACAGCAGCTTCCTCAGCAGCCACCCTTAGAAGCTTTAGAAACCTTGGGCTCTACTAGCAGAGATTTGCAATAGAGCAAAATCTTGATACATAAGGCCATATAATGTGAAGCTAATTGAAAGGACCTCCAGGATAGTGAAACAAAAGCCATATAATGAATGATTGTTGTCCTTAATGTACTATGTTGTCTCTCATCTCCTTTGCTGTCCCTTGGTTATCTCATATTGGTATAGTATCTCACTTTGTTATCTGATATATTGAATTTATTTGTATTTGGATATTTGAAATTTGATAGGGAAGGGGGGAAAACCAAGACGGGTGGGGGGTGTGGGAGGGGAGGGAAACGGGTACCAAGACATGTGAAAGGGTATCAATGTATGTGAATTAATGCACCTTCTATCTGGCAAATATCATGTAACCCTTTTACTAATTACAATAAAAAAAAGAAGCTTATTTGAGCATCCAGAGGCCTGGCATCAGTTGTCATATCCTTCTTCCAGCCCTCCAAGCCTAATATACCTGCCACACTGTGTAGATACTCCTGGTGGCAGTAATAAAATACTTACTTTAAACAAAATAAGCATAAAATCAACTTTTAATACATATAATTATCTTTCCTTATCCACATGTGTATTACATGCTGTTTGGGCCAGTTAGCATCTAAATAAGTAAAGAAAAACACAGTGCACATTACATAGCCCAGTTGATTTGGAGAAGCTTTCAGTCACTCTTGTGTCATCATCCATTTGTGTATAATGAGCTGATTTGCTGAGTGTTTTCCTGCTTCCAGTTTCTGAAAAAAAAATTAAAAGAAGTTAAACTAAACCAAGAAGATCTGAGTTAAGAGACCTACAACAAGTTATGAAGCTGAAATGTCCATGAAAAAACAGCACCCATCTATGGAATGACCTGAAGCCAAAAAGATTTACAGCCTAATTTCATAAGGCCTTCAAAGGAGAACTCACATCACTGCTCAAATTTGCCAATGAAATAGAAAGGGAATGATTGCTACCAAATTCATTTTATGAAGTCTGCATAAAACTTATCCCCAAACCAGATAGGGACACATTAAAAAAAAGAACTATAGTCTCATCTCTTTGATGAACATCAATACAAAACTTCCACTAAAATTCCAAACAACCAAATTCAACAACTAACAAAATCATGCACAATGCTTAAATGACAAAAAAAAAAAAATTCCTCCAATGCTTAAAACTCTATTTTGGAGCTGGACCTATGGCCTAGTGGTAGAGTACTTGCCTAGAATGCATGAAGCTCTGGGTTTGATTCCTCAGTATCACATACACAGAAAAGGCCAGAAGTGGTGCTGTGGCTCAAGTGGCAGACCGTAAGCCTTCAGCAAAAGTGCTCAAGGACAGTGCCCAGGACCTGAGTTCAAGGCCCTAGGACTGGCAACAGAATAAAAATAAAAATAAAATCGTCTATTTTGTAAATGAGTAGTGAATGTGGTAATTTTTCTCTCAGAATCAATGTTTATGTTCTGAAGTAAATCAAGGAAAATTCTTATTTCCATACTTTAAAAAGATTTTATGCAAAATAACCTGCACATTTGACTAGCTTCTGTTTATTTTTTTTCCAAAACAAGCCACAGTTTTAAAAACACCAAATGGTATTAACTTTCAAATTTTTAACTGCTATATAAATTTGAAGATATAACTGTGGCTTAAAAATGAAACAGATAGAAAACATTTTCCAAACTATTCCTTATTCATTATTACATGGGCTTAAAATATTAATAAAATAAATAATTTACAAGACCTTAAACCACTGCCCCACACACTCTGTGTGATCTAAAAAATTGGGTAGGGGAGAAAAAGTGGATGAGCTTGTGGGGTTAAGAGCTACTTCTTCTCATCATTCTTCACCTAGAGCCACATCAATTTTAGTTGTTTTATTTATGCCTCCATACAATTTTGTTCCAACAAAGGATTTCCACAACTTAAAAAAAAATCTAAATCTACTGCCCTAAGGGAAATTAGGCAGCAGACGTAAAGAAATATAATATAGGTCAAATTTCATCACAACAAATACTATTATGACAAAAATCTCTATATAGCAAAAGATTTCGGAGCCTTAGGCAATAACCCATTTGTCTTAAGAAATATGCAATACAACAAAATAAAAGAATCCAGGCAATGTTTTTTATTATAACGGCCTTTGACCTGTATTCCTTGCTTGGTAGAAGAATGAATCTGTATGTTAGAATTCAATATTAGTTTTTTCCTCTAGATATAGCTACTTTCTTTTCAATCTCCTTGATGTCGGTCTAATATTTACAGTGAAATAAAAGGTTGGAGTAGTTAAAATACACATATATATTCCATAAAGCTTAAATGATTGTTCAGTGATTCTTAGAAGGAGAGGGACAACAATCACAAAAAAATAATACTGAGTCCTTCAGAAGAAGGGACTGCTAGCGGCTACCTGATGCCCATTCTCTTCTTCTTTAAACCTGAGTTTTATGTGCACACATAGGCATCTAAATATAACAGACATTCTCCAACCTTCCTTGTGCTACTAAATGCGGCCAGTGAGATAATGAAATGTCATATGAACTTCAGAGAATATTTACAAAAGACAGTGCTAGCAGAAAGGAACTGTCATCTTTCGTTCTGTCTACAAGGTAATCCTAATGTCTAAATATCTCAGTGTTATCTGTAAAAATTAGCAGTCCTTGAGAATAGAAATGAAGGGTTAGAAAGAGGAAAATCTGAAGACTTTTAGGGTCTTAAAGACTATGGAAATAGCCTGGATTCCCTCTCCATGTATAAAAGAATAAATAATTGGGTTACTAGCATTCAAACACAACTGACATATCTTTCTATTCAAATTAATATAGATTTCCTTCTGCTATATACTGGGTTACCATCCCTTACCTTGATCCATTCAAAAGATATTTTATAATTCTGCAGTGTACCAAGGCCGTTGCAATCACTTAATAGTTTAGCATGTGAGATAAGTAATATAACACTTCTTCCTGGAAACATTCTTCTGGTTATGGGGCTTGAACTTAGGGCCTGCGTGCTGTCCCTGAGCTCTTTTACTCAAGACTAGAACTCTAGCACTTTGAGCTGCTGCCCCACTTCTGGTTTGCTGGTGGTTAATTGGAGATAAGAATCTCATAGATTTTTCTGCCCCCAGGCTGGCTTTGAACCTCGATACTCAGATTTCAGCCTGCTGAATAGCTAGGATTACAGGTGTGTGCCACCAGAGCCCAGCTTTCCATATATATTTCTTACAACATAAAATGAGACTTTTTTCCATTATTTGATAACACATGCATTTTTCTTTTTTATTTTATTATCTTTAAGTAGTTGTACAAAGGAGTTGCCATTTAAAAAAGCAGTTTATGAATAAAATGCATCTTGGTCAATGTCATGCCTTTGAACATTGTCATCCATGCCTCTTCTACCCACCTCTTTCCTTAATTTTATAGGATATACATTGAAGTACTGACTGCATTCTCTTTTCCCTCTCTTTTCCATTCATCTAAATCTCTCCCTTTAAGCTCATTTATTTTGTTGAATTTTTAACTTTGCCTTTCTGAGGAATTACACTATTGGAGATTTCCTTTTAATATACCATATTTTAGTTAATATGTTGTGTTCACTTGTATACCACCTAATACATTTATTTATATATTTATAAGCTAATTCTAGCTTCCACATAAGACTTAAACATGAAATCTTTGTCTCTCTAGGCCTGATTTACTTTACATAAGATAATTTTTTCTAGATCTTCTCAATTCTTCACAAATTCTAATGGATGAGTAATAGTCCATCATATATATATGTATATATGATATATAATATGTGATGTTAATGAATATATACATATTCACATTTACATATTCATATTTTCTTGATCCATTCATTCATTGAGGGGTATCTGTGCTGATACACTACTATGTGGCTAAGAGTGTTGCAGTGAACATGGTTGTACTAATAGCTTTACTGTATTGTGTTGTGTAATCTTTTGGATAAATGCCCAGGAGTGGGATTGCTGGATCATCAGGAAGCTCTATGTTTAGTTTTTTGAGGAGCTTCAACACTACTTTTCAGAGTGTTTGAACAAGTTTTCATTCCCACTATCAGTGTATTAGAGTGCCTTTTTGCCATATCTTTGCCTGTATCTCTTACTTTTTTCAGAAAATGACCTAATGCATACATTAACTTTTAAAAAAGAACATCCAGTGTTCAGATAGCTGGACTTCTTGATTATCATGTATTTTTTGCTAATGATATTTCAAAAATTCTGAATAAGTGATTTCAAGTTTACTATAAGGGGTGTATGTTAGGATCGAATTGCTAAATAAATATGGCTTTCCATGTATGCTTGAATTTTATATAAACAGATCATTGTTAAAAATATACACAAAACTGTTCATGAAATAAACTTGTACTAAAAGAAATAATTTGAGTTCTCTTATTCTAAAATTTAAATTTGACTGTATATTCTGGGTTTTTTTTTTCACTTGTTACACCTGGCAATGTAAAATGATGTGTGGTAGAGTTGGAAAGTCAGTTTTATAGATCATGAGTTAGTGAGCAGAGAGGAGAGAGGAAAGTTAAAGGAAGAGGAGAACGAGAACTATAAGTTCCATGTTCTCTGTTAAAGTTCTTGAATAGACTCTCTTGCAAGTCTAATGAAATCAACAGGCTACTTGCTAAGGCCTAATAGTAAAATATTGATCATAACCTGTGAATCATGTTTAGATAAGTTTAGATTAGAAGGCTCATGTGAGAAATTTTCATTGGGCTAGCTTTAGCTTGGTGGTTTGTCAGATGAGTTTTCTTTACATACAAATTAACCCTCAGTTCAGTTGAACCAAACATTTCAAAGTAAATAAGGATCCTATTTACCAAATTACCCTTAGCAGAACCCTCTTTCCCTTCTTCCTCTCCCACCCCCAGAAGAAATTCTGAGTCCACTCTGCCCTAAACTAGATTCTGGAAATTGAAAGATACCTGATACTTGGGAGAATTTCAGCCCTGAATAACTCACTCATGATAGAATGAGGAAACCCTATCTGAATAAACATGATTCAGGCTCATAAAAGATCCTATCCCATCCAGGGAGGGAAACAAGCTAAGAAAGTCTTCTTGTTAGCAGCCACATTAGATCTTCAGCACACATGACCCCCACCCTCACAGCCAGCTTCTTACTGGTCATTAGCCACTAATGACACCTACTGATGACAGGGCAATGCCAAAGGCAGAAATGGTGGGTGGCTCACATGTAAATTTTAAGAGTCCCTGCTCTCCAGTATATTTCCTTTCCTACTCTTGGACCCCCATTCTAAATTCCTCTAAGCGGTGTTGTTTAGATGTTTGGATTAGATTCCCATTTTGCCAATTGTGCATCTGTTTTTCTCTCCAGTACAGGAATCAAGTGAAGGTTAGAAACAGTTCATTGGCTGTGTAAGGAGATAGGTCCCTGCAAACCAAATCAGAGCCAAACCATTAAGCCATTAGGTTTTGTGTTCTCATGTTTTACAGCACTCTTATTCACCAGCCGTGGCGGGAGGCTTTCTGACATGCTTTTGACCTTCTGAGGATAAGGTCATGTAGCACCTCAGCCCTGCAGAGTGAGCACACAAGGCTCTTTGTTCCTTCCATGGGCAATGCCGCCTGACCCTGTGGTCTGGGCTTATGTAGGAAACAAATTTGATGTTGTGATTTGAGGGGTACTAAGCAGGTTTCTCTCTCCTCTCACTTTTCCCTAGCTAATGCCTTAACCCAAATATTCCAAATATCTCCCAGATGGCATGTGATCACAAAATCATTTTGAACTAAGAAGATTACAAGTGAATATTATGCTGGAATGTTGACCATTAACTTTATATGTTGCTTCCTAACAAATGAAGATTTATAGGTTAAAAACAAACTCTTAAAGCTGTACCTATTCCCTAGATTATCCTCTACCATTCTTTCACAATATTTCCAAAGCTATTTATTTGTTCATTGATCAAAAAGACATATAAAAGTTCTCAAAAATCTATTGGTTTATTGGCCAAAAAGACATATAAAAGGAACCTGAAGAAGCACTCACTAGTGACCTCTCACACACTATACTAGACAGATAGGTACTTATATCATGATTCCAGATCAAACGAATCTGAGTAAGCTATTTCATCAGATTTGCTATAAATTCTTTTCTGGTGAATTCTTTCCTGCTCTTTGTATTCATGAGATCCTTCATGTCCTCCTTAAGGGTTTTCTAATTGTCTTAGCACCTACATGAGCAAATTAATTTGAAAATATATTTTTGGAACTATAATTTCAAATTGTTATTTGGAAAGTAGAGGCCTCCTCAGCTGATGTAAAGACTGCAGTGGTGTACAGGAGGAGCAGGAGAGTAGTTGACATCTAGAGAACAATCTTGCTCTGGGTTTTGATTGCTATTATGAATAATGGTCATGCTTTCTGCTGTCCTTACTTCTGAGTATGATCCAGATTAAGGAAAAACAACAATGAGCAATAAGCATATACCAAACAAAGCAGCATGTCATCTGAACTTCAAAGTTTAAGCAAGCTCAGCTCTCAACCTGAAGATAGTTCTCATTGTCTACAAAATGAGAATAAGGTGTGGTGGCTCATGTCTGTAATCCTAACTCCTCAGGAGGCTGAGATCTGAGAATCCCAGTTTCAAAGCCAACCTGGACACTAAAGAATGTGACTCTGATCTCCAGTTAACCACTAGAAAACTGGAATGGTGCTGTGGCTTAAGAGGTAGGGCGGTAGACTTGAGCTGGAGAATTCAGGGACAGCATCCAGACTGAGAGTTCAAGCCCATGACCCCCCTCAAAAAAATGAGAATAAGGAAACAGGATCTATATGATTACTTCCACTATGAAGTCTTCATAACTTCTCTTTTAAATTAGGATTTCATACCTTGTTTATTGTTTTATTTTTATTTTAGTGTGTGTGTGTGTGTGTGTGTGTGTGTGTGTGTGTGTGTGTGTGTGTGTTGGGGGGAGTGTCATGGGGCTTGAACTCAGCCTAGGCACTGTCCCTGAGCTCTTCAGCTCAAGGTTACCACCCTACCCCTGGGCCTGGCCATTGTCCCTGAGCTCTTCAGCTCAAGGTTACTGCCTTAGCCTTGAGCCAAGCCCCACTTCCCATTTTCTAGAGGTTAATTGGAGATAAGAGTCTCAGGTCCTTTTGTACCTGGGCTGGCTTTGAACCAATATCCTCAGATCACAGCCTCCATTGTAGCTACGATTACAGATGTGAGCCACAACGCTCAGCCATACCTTGTTTATTTATAAATTCTCTCATATCTGTTCAGTGGACACTTCAGGCCATATGGAACACCCTTAGGGATCAACTTCAGGAATTAGCTATTCTTAGTAAGTAGTCTCTAACTATGACAATTTTCTGAGCTGACAGAAATGGGATAGCATAAACTATCATTTCCACTCTTTCTTGGATGTAGTTTTCCTCTCAATTATACAGGAAACAATGATAAGAACAGTGGTGGGAAGGTTAGTACAAAATATTTACATTTTTTGTTCTTCAGTTATGAAGTCAATCCTATTTCCATTTTTCTACTATTACCATCCATCAGATAACCTCTAGCCACAAGGATGCATTATACAACTTGATTCGGAAATAGACAGTATTTCATATATGGCCTTTCTTCCTGGCTAATGTGAAGATAAACTATTACTTATACAAGTTGTGGAATAATTAATTTTCACATTATATTCTAGGTAAGTTGATAAGAAAAAGAAATAAGTCAGAGAGGAAAGGTGACTTGTATAAATAGCTAGTGAATGGCCTCAGAACTGATAATGTAGCCCAACTTTACTAAATATGCATCACTATCACTCAGGAAATCCACTGAGTACTTTCATATATTTAAATTATTTTTATAACTCAGAAGTTTGATTATAGTGGCTTAAACAGAGTGGTCAGCAATGAGTCCAAGTATCTAATTCTCACTCAGCATGGTCCCTCAAAATACCTAGATTTATTCCTCACGTAAGAGAAAGATATAGACCATTCTTCTTTTAAAAAATCACAACTTTTGGGAAGGGAGTTTGGCCTAGTGGTAGAGTGCTTGCCTAACATGCACAAAGACCTGGGTTCAATTCCTCAGTACCACATACATAGAAAAATAAGCCGGAAATGGTGCTGAGGCTCAAGTGGTAGAGCTCTAGCCTTGAGAAAGTCCAAGAACAGTGCTCAGGCCCTCAGCTCAAGCCCAGGAGTGCCAAAAACAAACAAAAATCACAACTGGTCGCCTGACCTGGTTGTATGTGTTTGTAATCCCAGCTATTCAGGGAACAGATAGATTTAGGAGGACTGTGGGACAAAAAAAAAATTAGTGAGAGACCATATAGGGAAAAGCAAAACCAAAGCAAAACAAGCCAGCCAGGTGCTTGTGATTTATGCCTATAATTCTAGCTAGCTGGCAGGCTGAAAATTAGAGGATCACAGTTTGAAGCCAGTTCATAAAGAAACCTCTTCACAACCTGTAACTATGTGCAGCCCAAGCTTTATGGGAATCTGAGATTAGGAAATTAGGGTACCAGGCTAGTCCAAGTAAAAAAAGTACATGTCCACATAAAGAAAGCTGGATGAATGGACACATCTCAACAATCACAGAGACAAGAGCCCAAAACAAGTGACTAAGACTCAGACACATGCTGGAAGCAAGAAGGGAAACCCATACTAAAAGTGACTAGTAAGTCAAAAGAAAGAGAGAGAAAGAGAGGGGGGGAGAGAGAGAGAGAGAGAGAGAGAGAGAGAGAGAGAGAGAGAGAGAGAGAGAGAGAGAGAGAGAGAGAGAGAGAGAGAGAGAAAGAGAAAGAGGGCAGAGAAGAGGGGAGAGAGGGAGGGAGAGACATGTACCCATTACCTGATTTATAAAATGGTTACCCTCTGTACAACACCTTAACAATAAAATTGATTTTTTTAAAAAGCAGCCATTGGAAAACATTGTACTAGGTAATTAGCAGAATTACAAATATTACCAGAAAAAGGAAAATTACTAGCATGATGGGATATGACTGCCATACAGAAGCTGGAGACATGAGAATTAATCTTAAAAAAAAAATTAAAGGCAAAGGTCAAGTGTTAGAGCCTTTAGTGTCTATGGGGCCCTGAGTTCAATTCTCATTATTGCAAAAATAAGAAAAAGAAATGGATATGGGGGGAGGGAGGGAGGGGGAAAGAAGGAGGTGAGGGCAAAGGGGAGAAAGGAAGAGGAAAGCAAAAGAATGGAGGCAAGGAAAAGGGAAGAAAGGAAGGAAGGCAGGCAGGCTGGCGGGAGGGAGGGAAGGAAGGAAAGAAGGAAGGGAGGAAGGAAGGAAGGGAGGAAGGAAGGAAGGAAGGAAGGAAGGTAGGAAGGAAGGAAGGAAGGAAGGAAGCCAGGCTACAAGATGTTCAAGTTTTAGTGCCATTGTCTGTGAGATTTTTAGTGAACTTGAATATTGATTACAATAACAACAGCACAAAAATTCCTTACCTAACCACACATTAATGGATGGACAGAATGGGAGAACATGAGGATTTAAGAGAAATATCCACAGACAGGGTTTTAATCTTCACAGTTGTAAAGGTTGCAGTATATAACTCTTGATAAAAATGGTGAAGAGCTGAAAAGATTTTACATATTCATTAATAAAAAGAAATTTAATGGGACTAAAAACTCACTGAAAAAATATTATTGAACTAATTAGAAGTATCCTCTTTTTCTGCACTATGAGTGCCAAGGAAACTGAGATATTCATCACCAGAAAAACCTTGAATTGAATTTCCAAATGCAGGTGATTTAAGTAATCACTAAGTACTCTTGAGTCCATGTGAACTGCTGAAGTATTTATAAATATTTCTCTTAAATGCACACATTTTTAAGTTTATTCAGACAGGTGTGGGAATATATCATACGTTAACAAACTGTCAAAACTCTTGACAAAGAGTAAACAAATTGTGGTAATGTTTTTAGAAGAGCACAGATCTTTGTATGACATAAAATCCAATGCCAAAGAAAATCAGCAGGCCCATCTGCAGTAAGAAAAAGAAAGCTTAGGAAAAAAATTCCCATCTTTCTGCAGATGTCATTTTACTTGCCAAGAAATTGAGTCTTATAAACCATTATCATGCCTGACTTGGCCTTAAAAGTTTTTAGACCTAATAGGTGATCAAGGTGTGGGAACAACAATGGAAATGCTGCTTCTTAAAGTTGAGTTGAGAGGCTATGACAAGCACAGGAAAACTTTGCCAAGGCCCAAAAAGAGGTGTATGAGAGATATAGAATCGGAAGAGGGAGCGGCATGGTGATGCTTTCCTGAAAAGCTAAAGCTTAAAATAAGGTAGTAGAATGATTCCTAAAATGTTACTAGACCATAAATTTCACTACAAAACTGAAAGGTAGATGATTTCAGTGGCTCAGACATATAATCTAGCTACTCAGAAGGCTGAGATCTGAAGATCGCGGTTCAGAGCCAGTCTGGGCGCTAAAGACTGTGAGACTGTTATCTCCAATTAACCACTAGAAAATTGGAAGTGGAGCTGTGGCTGAAGGGGTAGGGTGGTAGCCTTGAGCTGAAGAGCTCAGGGACAATGCCCAGGCCAAGTCCAAGTCCCATGACTCTTTCTCTCTCTCTCTCTCTCTCTCTCTCTCTCTCTCTCTCTCTCTCTCTCTCTCTCTCTCTCTCTCACACACACACACACACACACACACACACACACACACACAAAGTAATCCCTCTTACAAGATAGGCTTGGTTTATGCACTGATTTTGACTTTTTTTCTTATTTTTGTATACTTTAAATGGAATAACCCTGAACAGAAATTAATGTGTCCAAGGATTACGTGAATATATGTATACGTATATATTCAAGATTCTCTTCTAGGAATGAGAGGATTTTTAGCTATGTAGCAATAGTAGCTACAGCAGTATTTCTCTGTTTCCATGTCTCTCATTAGTGGACATCAGGTCTCTACATCTACCAAAATAACTAATAATTGTGACAACAATGTAAAACAATCAACCATTACATTAAACTATCTGAAAAATAAAATTTTGGGATAACCTTTTTAGTAGTAAGAAAAAATTGAAATCCTTAGAAATGAATGAACAATTCTATTGGATTTTAAAAAAAATATATCTTCTATCTTGGCACTACTGGCTCACATCTGTAATCCTAACTACTAGATTAGGGCGTGGTCAGGAGCAGCTCCTCAGAGAAGGCAACCCCCAAGGAGCCCTGGAGAGAGCCTACCGCTATCTACCCTCAGTAAGGGCCACAAGGAATGTGCTTTTTAGTCCTAAAAGAGGATGTGAGCTGTACTTCACAATGTGTCCATCAATGAGAAATCTGAAAGAAAATAAGTGGAAAGGTCATGCTTTCCAACAATAACAAAAAAGAATAAAGTTGCAGATTTAAACACATGCACATACACACACACACACACACACACACACACACACTATCACAATTTCCTAAATCTGAATGTCAAGTGTTTTCCTTTAAATAAATGTCTCTAATTAAAAGTATCTGATTAAATGTATACAAAATAAGATATATATTCTTAAACTATCTGAAACAACTTATTATTTCAAAATATTAAGCTGACTCATTATTACAAAATAAATAAAATTTTCCAAAGCCAGAAAAAAAATGCATGCAGTTGACCAAAGAATTGCATAACAAATATCTAAAGACACCAGTTTTTCAATAATTAAAAACTGGACAAATGGTCTAGACACCTTACAAGGTGTATAATTTTTAATTGCATTTGTAATACTATTCAGCAATAAAATACAAACCTCCATAAAAACAACGAAGTGTTTTCAAAACTTTAAGGAGCTAATTAATTTCTACATTATTTAAATATGAAAAACTATTTTATTTACTTCTCAAAGGTATCATATTTTATTACAAAAGGTTAAGTAGATGCAATAAAAAAAGTAGAAAAAATGTGAATAAAAGTCCCAGCACCCTTGAAATAAATGAATAGAATAGAATAAGGCGGGGGAGGGAAGAAAAAAGAATGCAGAGGTTTGACATACTACCAGATTGACTCACTAAATAAAATGTCAAATATATTAAAATTAATGTGTTTGTATCCTAACAATGCAACCCTGCATCTAGTTTCTTTTCTTGGAACATCACAAAATATTTCTAAAATTCGTGGATAGAGATTATAAAAAACTTTAAAGTAATGATAATTCAGGAAGACAGTAAAAGTTTGAAAATATTGAAGTATAAAATAGGTAACATAAAATACGTGTAACATATGCACTGCAAATGAGCAAGAATTTATATGTTTCACTCTTAACAGGTAATACTCTAAGCAGAATGATGTCATAAAAATGAACAGGCCAAGTTCTAACTGGAAAGACCATCTAAATAAATATCATAAATAGTAAAATATTTTAAAACATTGCCTTCTCAGAGTAATAGAAATTAAGATGAATAAAGTCACTCTCCAAACTTGCTTATATTAAAGAGAAATAAATTTTTACTTGCCATCAGAAAAAGTATATACAAAATGATACTGGCATGTGCTTAATTTTCATAGCTAATAATACCACAATAAAAAGAAGTGCATTGTTTTTCTTCAGCTAGGAAAAATACCCTTGGTAGTCCTAAAACACTCTTTCTTATTCTAAAACACTCTTTGGGCGGAAGGAAGGAAGGAAGGAAGGAAGGAAGGAAGGAAGGAAGGAAGGAAGGAAGGAAGGAAGGAAGGAAAGGAAAGGAGGGAGGGAGGGAGGGAGGGAGGGAGGGAGGGAGGGAGGGAGGGAAAGGTAGGCCATAAGCAAAATCTATGAGAATAAGAGCCTAAATTATTTTTCAATATAGCTATGACTTCTTTAAAAAAAGAAGTCAGCAAGACGAAACTTCCCAAACTTTGTAACTGTTGGTGTCACTCTGACAGAAATGAGGACAGGGACATAGTGACCCAGAGATAGGCCTCTGCAGGTCACTGAAAATGCATGTCATCACAACATATAATACAGATTTTCTTTTGTTAAGCTGAGCATGGTGAGTGACTAAGAGCTCACATAAAGCTTAGCGATGTGGCATGGCCATGGATGTTTTGAAAGCTCTAGTGCCCACATCAGCCATCTGTAGAGATATTGATGCTAGATCTAATATTCTGTTGGCACTGAGATGTAGAAATGTATTGTCGAAAGTGCTGGCAGTGTTCACAAGGTGGTAAGCACAGAACATATGAAATAATTTAATGTGGTTTGAAATGGTACTTCTGAAATATCTCTAAAAATAAATCCTTTCTGACTCTTCATTATGTGGCACAAATGAGAGTCCCCAAAATTATGGCCCAACACCAGTTTCCCATTCAAGGTCATCTAGGCAACAATCATGCTATGATATTTTATTCTCCTTCTCATATGAAATTCTGTGTGAACTCATCAAACTGAATTTATAGATGTGCTAAGCTACCCAATGAAAAGATTGGGTAGATGCAGGACAAGTTCTCCACTTGGCTTCCTAATGTAAGTGAATTGCTGGTCAGACAGGATTTCAACTTTGTGATATGGGGGGCGGGGGTAGGAGGGGAGTTCATAATTTTGGTCTCAACCTTGACAGGCCTAAATTGTTAAGAACAACAAATAGAAAGCCCTTGGCAGTGATCATTCAGGAAAAGTTCTGAATAGGACATATTCACATGAAACCCTTCAGCCAGCATCTCTATAACTACTAAAGAACTTAGGAGAAAGAAAACAAAATATCTGAGTGAAAACCAAACCAGAGTTGAATATTTATGCACTGCAATTTAAGTCTGAAGAGATATTCTTCTAGTATTTAGGGCTTGGTTGAATCCATAAAAACCCAGCATATTTAAAGCAAAAATAGATTCTCTGTCCTTAGTTCACCTCCCAGTATCAGACTCTTGTGGGTGTTAAGTAAAACTTATGATGTCAAACGGAATTTAACATCTTGCCTGTGGTTGCAGTCAAATTTCATTTTTAGTTAGAAGTTCTCTTCTTAGTATTCTAGAGGTGTAAGTTTACATATTCCAAATTATGCCTCTCTGGAGCTAAAGAGGCAGATCTGAAATGGGAAGAGCACGGCCATAAGAAAAGAATAGCAGGCCAATGAAAAGATGTTGTGGATCTTTAATAGCTAAACAATAGAGTAAAGATCTGAGGATACTCCATATAATTAATAGAGTAGAACTAAGCATACCGTACATACATTTGGCAGATCACAGAAAGCACTGTGGAAATAAGCAATACAATAGTTAATGACTTCGGGGAAATCACGCAGAAAGTACTGCATGTACCAAATCCAGGATAATGACCAAAGCCTCTCAAACCCAGCCCATCTGGTCAGCTCAAGTGGCACCAAGCCATCCTCCACCATCCTCCGGGTTCAGGGACACAAAGCTTGACTTGAGTCTGATTGCTTCAGCCATGAGGATGACGTGCAAATAAACAGCAACCACCACAACAAAATCCTTCTACACAACAAGACTAAAACTCACTTGGAAGCTTAAGAATGTAGAGGGCAAAGGGTGACAAACCACTGGCTTGAATTGTCAAGAAGAGTGGGTAAGGCAATTGTGCCTGGGGTCATGCTAAGAACGTGTGGTGCAGACTGACTGCACGTTACAAGGAAGGTGACCTAAACTCAAAGAACAATAATGTTCAGAATGACGACCTCAAGAACAACATATGATCTTTTTAGAGGAAGTGTAGAAAGAACCGATGCATTATAATCACATGAAATATGTGTTTGAGAAACAGACTTTTCAGGCTCAATGATTACTAAGCCAACTGTTCAATTTTAAGAGAGGGTTTATGTCTCTTTTGTAATTTTTGAAGTCTGTGTTGATATCCAATGTTGTCCAAACTCATCGACTTGAGCTGTTATGATTTTAATTAAACTTGCAAAGTGGCATATTAAAAGCAGATCTAACCGTAGATAGAATGAAGCAAGAGGGTGAGGCTTAAAATATTATTAACCACTAGTGTTTTGTGGTTTTTCTTCAAATACCAAAGGAGATTGAACTGGAGTGAGGAATATTGGCTAATAAATTTCTGAGGAAAAAGGAAACCACCTCTATTTTCAATCTGTAACTACTAGAAGGAAGGATGAAGGGCCTTGGTTAAACATTGCTTACAATGTTTCTCTAAATTCAACTCAGTATAATGAATTTGGTGACACCCTAGGGAATTGCTCCTGGATTATGTTATATAGAGACTTCCTACTTAGAGCTGAATTTTGTTTTTTAAAAAATGTATGCAAAGAAATTCCAGAGAAACATGATGATACTTCTTAACTCTTGGAAGATTACAAACACACTACTATCTACTTCCAAATAAACTATATAGACAAAAGGTTAATATGTTAATTTTATTTCCTTTTTTCCTTATAGTTCTAATTTAAACAAGTTGCATTAGGAAGTGATGTTATAAGCATAAAGTTTTGCATACAGTTTGCAATGGTAGATTTGCTTGTCAGAATCATCTTTTTAACTGGCTTGCGCCGGGGGCTCTGTTCTGGGCAGTTACATGCTCCAGCCAGCGCTGTTGATTTTAAAGAGAAAGCTTTTTGTTTTCATGATCTTACAATGGAGACATTTCAGACCTGGGAATAAAATGCTTGATTTCTACTTTCTGTGGTCTTACAAACTCACAATTCAGTTTGTTTACTTAGCACAGAAAGTGTACTTCGTTTTCTCATGACTAGCGGGTGGCCCCTGCCAGCTTTCAGAAGTCGTGCAGGGTTTTTATACCTTCTTCACAGCATCTCCTACAAGGGTTATTTGCTTAAATTCCTTCTCTTTTTCTTTCTCTCTGTCTGGCCAGTACTACTGGGAAGAAATTTCCTCATCACGACTCCAAGGGCATTTACCACATTTTGGCTGCTATTTGGAACTCTTTACTCTGTTCATAAACCTAGTGGTCACACGGTAGTTAATAAGGGGCAGAAATCTTTATAGTCTTTTCTAACCTGGTTGAAATCCTGGCTTCTGTAATTTATGTCTGGCCATAACAATGCTCATAAGTGATTGTAGAAGAGAAAGCCTCTCAGCCACCAATTTGCTGCCACTGAAAGGAAAAATGCAGAGACTTTACCAAATGGTACGAGAAATAATTGAAAGCATTTGCTTGGCCACCCATTCACATGTGACAGTACTATACTAGTGTTTGCTTGGGTCATACCACAGAACTTGATATTTTTCCCCATCCTGTTTTTTTATCCTCACTTTTAGTTTCGAGCAGAATCGAAATATATAATAAATGTGATTGTTATGAGGTTCTAGAAATACAGTGGAGCAGGGCTTTTCAGATAAGATGTTCAGGAAGGGCTAACCTTTTCTGGCATGAAAACGATATGGATTTCTATACTGCATCATATAAATTTGCTCTGGGTTGGAATCACACGGTCATGACTCTCACAGCCAATTACTCATGTTCCATCCAGGAAGTACCATTGTTTGCAATGTGGCTTTGGTTTATATAAACTTGGTCCTGTGATATCAAAGAAAATACCCAGGGTAAATTTATGTGTTGAAAGTAAAGCCTCAGGGCAAGTTTGAGTTCACCAGGAGATTGGAAAACTTTTCTCTACACCACTGTATAAAAATACTCTGTCACCTTTACCTGGCTACCTTCCTTAAAGCCTGTTCAGTGAGCTCTAGAATGTTTCCTGAGACACTACTGTGGTACCTAACAGTCCCTGATAATAATAATAATAATAATAATAATAATAATAATTTGATTTTATATGGACACTTGTACCATCTCTTTGACTGAATGAGCCATCATGTTTGGAAGGAAAAACAGAAGATAAATCATCATCTATGATTAATTATTCCACAGCATTTTAGTATCAGTGCTCAGAGTCACATCACAGAATCACAGACGATGAGAACCAAGATAAGATTGCCTCCACCCATCAGTGCCTCCCAAAGATACTGTCCCTAAGCAAAGACAACTGTCTATCATCTGAAAGAAAAGAATCACTGTCAACATTAACAACATCATTAAAAAATTTTCAGCCTTGAGAGAAGAGCCTTCCTTCACACAGGACTTAATTGTTAAGTAGTACTGTGATATCTTTCTTAGTTAAAGCATAAATTATATGACACTTCAGGCCTACACATTCAGACATCGTAATCTACAACACTATAGTGGATATCTGCAATTTTTTTAAACTTTAAACCCAGGCACTAGCTGTTCATACCTGTAATCCTGTAATAATGGGCAATCACAGTTTGAATCCAATCAGTGAGACAATTTCACTAGCCTTCATATCCAAAAATAACCAACAAAAGGTCAGATTAGAGGCATGGCTCAAGTGGTTGAGCACCAACTAGCAAGTAGGGGGTAAAGTCTGACTCTACTACAACAAAGAATACAATAAAAATAAATAAACTTAGAATGTGTTTGTTATACTTCTTGAGTTTCATTGGGAGAATTAATTACCGGTCATTTTAGTAGGATAGTGAAGCACCAGTCACAAAAAAAAGTCCTTTCCTTTGTTCTCCTGGAGTATGGTAATAGTCATATCACATATTAAACTTCTTGGATGTTCTATAACAAGGTGGGGCCATTCCCTATCATTTCAACTCTCCACACCCAAGTAATGATAATGTTCTGTCAATTGCAGTTCATAAATATTTTTAAGTTTCTGTTTTTTATGCTCTCTTCCTCCTACAATCCTAGTTAGGGCTGTCCTCCCCAATAGGCTTGCCTTCTGTCTGTTTGCTTATGACTCTATGGAATAATACAAATGTGTCAAAGCAAATACTACAGGATGTAGTAAGGGAAACAATAAGACTCCTACTTGTGGGTTGAAATTTTCTAAGATCCAGAATCACAAACCAATCAAACAAAGGCTAGATAAGTGGGTTTGCATTATAGCAAATGACATAGTTAACAAAATAAACAGAAAGCCCATAGAATAGAAGATTTTTACTAGCTGTGCTTCAGACAAGGGCCTCATATCTAAAAGATATGAGCTCAAAAAATCAAACCCTGGGCCAGGAGTGGTACTCTAGTGGTAGAGTGCTTGCCTAGCAGGCAGGAAGACCTGGGTTTGATTCATCAGTACCAAATACACAGAAAAAAGCCAAAAGTGGTGCTGAGGCTCAAGTGGTAGAGCTCTAGCCTTGAGAAAAATCCAAGGACAGGGCTCAAGCCCTGCACTCAAACCCAGGACTGGCAAAAAAAAAAAAAAACACAAAAAAACAGACCCTCCAAAAATAAACTCTCAAAAAACCACAACCCAAGTAATAAATGGGATAAAGACTTAATATGAGACTTCCCAGAAGAAGAAGAAGAAAGAATGGCCAATAATAAATGTTCATGAAGAAATGTTCAACATCTTTGGCCATAAAAGAACAACAAATCTAAACAACATTAAGATTCCATCTCACTCCAATTAGAATGAACATTTTCAAGAAATATAATAACAACAGATGCTGGTGGAGAAGTGGCCAAAGAGGAACACTATTACACTGTTTGTGGGACTATAAACTTTTTCAACCACGCAGGAAAGCAGTTATAGAGGTTCCTCAAAAGACTAAACATAGAGCTTCCCTATGACCCAGCAGTTCCACTTGTGAGAATTTATCCAATAGATGACAAACAAGGCCACACTAAAGCTACCAGCACAACATTGTTCACTGCAGCCTTGTTTACCATAACCAAGATACAGAATCAGCCCAGATGCTTGTCAGCTGATGAATGGGTCAAGAAAATATGGTATATATACATAATGGAATTCTAAGGGTCAACCAGAAAGAATGATATTATATCATTCACAAAGAAATGGAAAGACTTGGGGAAAATTAAACTAAGTGAAGCTAGCCAGACCCAAAGAAAGATTTGTTGCATGGTTTCCCTCTTTTGTGGTAACTAGAATATGCCCATAAATCAATAAGTAAATATACTGGATTTAAAAAAAAATACACTGGAACCTGATAAATTATACAGGTCTCTAGGCATTTTCACAGAGTGTGATCAAAGGAGGATATTAAGAGGATCATCACAAAGGCTCAATAGCTATATGCAGCTGATCATATGAAATAGTATTTATCAGAATGAACTGGAGGAAATGGAATTTGTTGCTGTTTTGTATTCTTTTCCTTTTATCTTGTTTTTTCATTTATCTGTCTTTGGGAAGATCAGTAGGGAGGCATAGAAATGGAGAGACGAAGGATGAACAAATGAAGCAGTGATACTCACCAGACACTATGCTGAAAATGAACTATAAGATTTGTGGGTAGGAACAGGAGAGCAAGGGGCAGAAGAGGTGACATTGTTCAAAAAGAAATGAATACTTTAATCTGGCATATGTAACTACAACCCCTCTGTATATCTCTTTATAATTAAAAATAATAATTTTAAATGCATCTAAGCCATTGACCCCCTTGTGACTTGGTTTGTCTTTACACTAAACTTTACTTAAAATTTTAATACTAATTATAGACCTAAAGAAAATATTTATTTTTCCCACTTTACAAAGAAACTAAAGTGGCAATACTTAGTAAACTATGCATGCAGCTAACACTTACTCTGGCTAGAATATGAGTCTGGCCTGGGAGATTCTTAGGATATAAACAACCATCTCAATTCACACTCACGGCTGACACACAACGTCACTCTTCATATCAGAGCTTACCACTCTAATAGTCCCCCATCACTTTCCAGAACAATGAAGTCCAGAGTCCCTCCCAAACTCCTGGCTTGGTATCACATGATTACCTGTATCCCTTTTACCTTAAGGACTAAGTATTCTTCCAAGAGTGCCATTCTCTGGTGCCTCTCCTTTATGTTGCATGAGCTGCAACTACTGCTCTGATTCTGCTGCCTTCCATCTGTAAAGTAACTGCTCAGTCTTCAGGTTATTTGAGAAATTAAATCCTGGTGTACCTATCCTTGGAGATGCACATGTCTGCCTGGGTGCCTGTTGCACGTTACCATCCCTCTCTTGGGATTCTCATCCCATTGTACTGTAAGTATTTCTTAGCACATCTGTTTTCTCATTAGGCTGTGACTTCTTTCAAAGTTCTGTACTTCACTGTTATTTTTTCCGGTCATGGAGCTTGACTCAGGGTCTCGACACTGTCCCTGAGCTCTTTGTGTATAAGGCTATCTCTCGACCATTTTGAGCCACAGTTCCACTTGCAGTTTTCTAGTGGTTAATTGCAGATGAGTTTCATGGACTTCCCTACCTGGGCTAGCTTTGACCGGTGATCCTCAGAACTCAGTCTCCTGAATAGATAGGATTACATGCTTGAGCCACCAGAGCCTATCTGTATTACTATTTTTCATCCTCCTTGGTTTCATCCTTTCTTGTATACTATTACACATACTTGCATGTTGGTTTGTATCTTTCCTTTACATAAAACTCCCCCAAATATCCTATCATCTCTAGGATAAAGTCAAATAAATTAATCTGGTCCAAAAAGCCTTGTGTCCTTGACCAATACTCTTCGATCTTATCTTCACCTTCACTATCCCTCTGTTTCCAGGTTCAGCCATGAGGCTCCCAGCTATCCCTTGAACAAGCCAAGGACGCGCTACTCCAGATCTCAAGTGGACTGGGAGCTCTTCGTGAAAGAGGTCTCCCAAACATCTCCATGTGGGTTCCCATACTTCTCTAAGGTCTTCAGAGAAACTTTCCCTAACCATCTTTGTAAAATATAGTCAGATCGCAGCCACAGCATGGCCTTCTCCTTTCTCTCTATTTTCAGTATTGACTACTGCCTGCCATTAATTCATGCTCACTGAGTTGTCAGCACAGAGGGGCAGGGCCACCCTGGCTTCACTCAGTGCTTCAGCCTCTGGGCTTTTACCAATCAGCAAGTAAAACTAAATGTCCCCACATGAAATTGACAAGTCAAAAGGCTTCTCCTGTCCAAGAAGTTGCTTAAATGGTGAGAGGATATGGAAAAGATTGACAGATGGAAATAAAGAAAGAATAATGGAATCAAAAATACAACTCAGAAAATATTTTAATGATCTCTACCTGACCTCAGATGGTCTCCGAACATTCCTCCTATCCAGTCCCCTTGACATACAGCTTTCCCTTTGTATGTTCTGGGGATTCCAGGACCTCTATGCATACTGAATTCCACCCAGGTTTAACTCCCTTATAGAAAATGGTGGAGTAATGTATACAATGGTATCAAATGTTTATTTAGCACATACTGATTGCTTAAAAGGACCAGTTTCATTGTGACATTTTTATCTATGCATAGGACATACTGTGCTATATTTCACCCTCCCTGTTTCGTGCTCTGGTCTCTACTTCCACCTCCCTTGTATGTACTTGAAATCACATCTAGCTTACTTATAAAATTTAATACAATGTATATACTACATAGCTAGTTGATAGTTTTATTTATAAATAATTGCCAAAAGAAAGTCAATGCATGTTCAGAATAGACACCTTTATTTCAGATATTTCCTATGGATGGTTGGTTGTGTCTATGCATGCAAAAGCTGTGGATATGAAAGGCCAGCTGTTCTTAAAGTGCCAGCAAAAGTCTTACCTGTGGCAAAGACTATGCTTGAAAAGCTCCACATTCTTCCTGATTCTAAAAGCTCTAAATTTGGGGTACAAAAACATGATTTGGATAAAAAGTGTATTTTCCTTTTTTTATCTGAGCTCCTCTTTTCTTTCTGATAGGTTCTATAACAGCAATCCAGGCTCTAACTTCTTTTGCATCCTTTAGCCCAGTTAGAACCCATAAAACTCAACGAAGAAATTTGAAATGAGTCACTGAGTACAGTCATTTGTATCTAAAAAGACAGGGCTTTTATTTCCACATTGTATTAAGTCCAATAATTTCCTGTTCAAAATGAGTTGCAACAAATGAGAATCCCAGATCATATCAAAGAAGGCATCAAGGCTGGGCTTGCTGGAAGACTTCCCTCCTGCATGAGCAGCTGAAAGAGAAAGGCCTCCTTTATGTCCACACCTGGACCTCTGGAGACACCATCATTAGCTGGAATATACCACGTAAAACAGGTATCAGGCAATGCACTGGGAGGTATATTCCTTGACAAGCCCTTTCCATCTGGGTTGCGAGTGGTTCAGCAGTGGACTCTGACTTACACATGGAAAGGCTCCTTGCGGAAGACATGGCTCAGCATATGCCACATCAGCATATGGTCCACTTTAGGGTTTTCTGCTTGACCATTCACCTTGATCAAGGTTATCCTTGCCCATTCTATCTGAAAGCAATTTTGTTCTTCCTAGCTTTGTACAGTTGGAAATGGCTCTAGACCATTTGGGCACCATTTCTTTCATTTCTACTGGCCCCTGTTAGTCAGTGTCCTCGCCTCTTCTCTTCTCTCCTCTCCTCTCCTTTCCTCTTTTTTTCCTCTCCTCTCTTCTTTTTTTTTCCTACTGTCATTATCTTACTCTAGATTTCCAATTTGTTTGATCCTGAAGACCATTTCAAGGAAATCAGACTTTTTCCTCTCCAAACCCAACCTGATTCACATTCATTTCCCAGGCATTTTCTTCATGATGGCTTTTACATAACTTTGGTCTTTTTCTTTTACAACATTAAAACAGGCATGCAGAGCAAGGTGAGTGACTTAGGATCATCCTTCACTACTCAGTGAGGAAATCAGCTAAAGACCAGTTCCCATCAGATAGCTGGCTCTGTAACTGTTCCCATTTACCTTGAACTTAAGTGAATCAGAAGAAGAGATGAGAGACATCACGGACACGGCTGTTACTACTATTAGCTTGGAGTGTGCCTATGTGCATGTAGGGACAAGGGAAAATATGTGTGCATACTACACAATACTAAGTAGAAATTGTTTTTAAGTCATGCTTCATGTTACAAATAAAATCAGGAGGAAACATCCTAGTCAAAAGACCTGAACTTGAGCTGGAGAATAGCTGGTTCTATCCTATACGTTTAAATCTCCTCATTTTTGCTGAGTAATATTTTTAAACAGGTGGCACTGCAATTAAGATTTGCCTGGAATGTCCTCCCCATTCCCACCCCCATACCCCCCATACACACATTTAACCCAAGGACACCGGGAGCACCCTAACAGCTAGGACAGAGCTCAAGTGGCAGTCTACCACCAGAGGCTGAGTGGCAGTTCTAATTGACCATTTCTACCCATGTTCCTCATAAGAACATACAATACAAGCTGTCACCGCTCCCTGCCAATCACAAGAAATCTGACCTAGAGAAAGCACTATCTCAGAATGAGAGCTGTTTATATAGCCAATAAATTCCGTTTGCCATGCATTATTACATATTTGGGTCATTGCAGTAAAGAAAGTGCCTGGTCGTATTATAAAAAATATCATGAATTTAGTAGATTATAGACGACAATGTCAAATCTAAATATGCCCTTTAGCTGCCCAAACAAGAGCATACTTAGCATTTGACACCATCCAATCTTAGACTTCCACATTTATTCTTTAGAGATACTAACAAGATTTTTTGCAGAGGAAGAGCTTATCTAATTCTTAGCAGGCATGCTGTTTTATAACACAGAGGAAAAATAAATAAATAAATTTATGCCCTGATATGCAAGGAAGAGAAAATTCTGGGTAAACTGCTTTACTGCATCACAATGGGCTAAGGCAGCCCATGAGATTTATGCAGACAAGTTCTATGGCACATTTGCCCATTTCTTTTCCTTTTACACTCAGTGAGAGGATTTTTTTGCTCTGATACAATTTCAACAACACATATGTCATAAGCAATGGGGCCGGGAAAGAAAGAGAAGCCCACAAAGACAAACTAACCGGACAGGCAAGCTGTTCATCGGTGCCACATAATACTCGCACTCAGCCTGTAGAGGGATCTTGCCATAATAAGGTCAGACACATGGACTTCTAAACAGCTCTACAAGTGGTTAGTTAACAAGGTGACCCCACACCATAGATGCATTGACAGAGAAACTACAAGAAAACATGGTATTTCAGTTCATAGCTGCCAGCCTTACACTATCAGGGGGACACAGCTGGTACTGAAGTTAGCAGGGGGACTGAGAGGGAAATGACAGGGCTACAGATTCCCCAACCAACTCACAAAAAGAGTCTTGGCCATGTGATTGACTCTCGTTAAGGAAATATGCATGGAGTGGTGGGCGTCCCTGGTGGGCAGAATCTTGAAGAGCCAATATATGGTATCTACATTTTGAGTTTTTCTTTACTCAACGACCAGTAGTATCTCAAAGAAGAACTGCTCTGTCAATCTGGATTTGGGGATGAAGAGAACAGAAGGCATTTCTGCAGCAGACTCTAAATGAATAGACACACAAATAGAAATTCATTATTAAGGCATTGAAATTTAGGGCTTGTTTGTTAGTGCTTCATAACCTAGCCTATTCTAACTGATACAGGCTAATGGGTTCCCTGTGTTAAATCTAAGAATGGGTTTCCTTGCTTGAAAAGTTTTCCCAATAACCATTTGTGATTAGATCATTTCTGTCCTTTTTTGCTAGCCTGATTTTCCTGAAGCAGGGTAGCAGACAAGGCAGACATTTGGAAGATAGAAGCAGACACATATCAGACAGATGACATTATGATTCATTTAGTAAGAGGACCAATATGGTCTAGTGTTATAAAACATAACCTCTTTCAAGTTCAGTTTACTGTCTTTCCATTGGACACAATTATCCATCATTATTGAGAAGTATATAGATGCTAATATGACAAAGAGTTGATCAAAGAGCCATGTGGCAAGAAGGACCAATGATAATATAATATGGTCCTATTAAAAACTCTATGAAGAAAAAAATATACAAACTTAAGATAAATAGATTTCATAATCATGTTCCAATACTCAGGATAAGTGACTGGACAGTCTGTTCCATAGACAGATATTTATATTGTGCTCAATTCAGTTTCTATATACTGGTCACCTACTTTGTACACAACTTCACGGGTTTTTCTTTCAGATAAAAAAGCTTTGAGGCTCAGCCTTTTCTCCTAAACAAATGAGTTCTTCTCTTTTTCTTCTCCTTCAGATTATAGAACTAAAGTACCATAGTCACATCTAGAGATATGACTTCATGACAGTTCCTCTGTTAATGACAAATGAGAAACAATGGCCGAGAAAGTTTGAGGCTCAGCATCATAGTTAGAAAAAAAGATGCAGATTGAATGTCAGATCTATGAGAGAATGCACCTGATATCCTAAGGTCCAGAAACACTTAGCTGAGATGCTGGTGTTGCTATCCTCCCTAGATGCTAGGCTTCTCCTTATAACTCATGCTGACAATCAGCTAGACCTAGAGAATGAATTTCTTATAAAAGGGTAGAAAAGTATTCCATAAAATGTATATAGTTAGAGGATATAAGAAAGACCAAAGTCACATTGATTATAGTAATCTACTCAAAATAAGTGTCTGTTTAGAAAACTCAAACAGCTGCTTCATGTTTACAGAGACGCTGCTAGTAGCCCGGAAATCTTGCTCTCTGTTCTATCCATTGTGCTGCAGGAACTTAGTAAATAAGTCAAAAGGGATTCCTTGGAATACACAAGGGCCATTCTCATGGGCACTTTCTATAAACTGGTCTTAGTTCTTTGTTTTAGAAGACTAATCTAGTTCAGTAGTTTTCAAGCAAAAAGATCATCTGTGTGGGCCCCTATGAGACATTTGGCAAAGTCTAGGGACACATTTGCCGGTTACAACTTCTAAAAAGGTGACTAAAGTACAAAGTACAGAAGCCAGGAGTTCTATTAATGCCATGTAACACAGAACACAAGTCCCATAGCTAAGCGTTATCTCATCCACCATGTTAATATCACTGAGACTGAGAAAGTCTAATTCAGACCCATTTCTTCTTGATACTATCTTCCTCCAAGTGTTTGGTAGGGGGTGTTATTTCTTGTAAGACTCTTCTAAATACTCTCCTATTTCTCTTTCTGTGTATCACCTCATTTCCACAGCCTGAGAGAACGCTGCTGTACATACTTCAGAATGTCTATCTCTCTTGCATATTGCCTCAAGCAGAGAGATGAGCAATCCTCTGGAGTATACAGGGGACCTAGAGATTCCTAAATTTACCCTTCAAGACACATCGTCTATATCCAGTGTATTGAAAAGAACTTTTACTAGAAGCAAAAAAAAAATAGCCTAGTACCTTATACCAGAGTGTGAATTGATCAAGAGTCTACACAACTTTATCAGTAGAAGCAAAAATAGCATTGAGTGCTCCTTGCTTGCTAGCATTCTGCCACGCAATCTACTTTATGCTCATGATCTCACTTCATTGCCACCCCCATGATGTTGTCAGATTCTCATTTTGCAAAGAAATCAAACCATCAGTTGAAAAAAAAAAAAGCCTTAAAGTCATGATGTTGGTCAAGATGTAGACCTAAATGTGCTCAAACTCGAAACTCAGCATCTCCATCTCGTAGTGTGTTTCAACTCATATTCCTCAATACAAGAATAGAATAGCACAGTTCACAGCAGTCACCCTGTAATGAGCTGAAGGCCCATTCATTTCAACACACAGGCACACATTTCGGCAGGTATTTCCACTAGGCAACCTCAGACCAGATTCCAGTTTTCAAGGAAACATATTTAGTGGGACAAATAAGTCTCTTATTGTCATGGTTTGTTGGATAAAAGTCTTCAGCATGTGAACAAAGGCAAACCAATATCTTTATAAACCTTTCTTCAACAATGTTGTCCCACTGAAAACTGAGAAGCCTAAAATGTGTCATGGTAGATCCCCAAATATGTTGGCACATTCCCTGAGTAATCATGGCTACAAATCTTTGAGCCTGTGACATCCCAGGTTTATTTTTGTTTCAAAGGAGTTTGAGTGTGTTTTTTTCATTGCTCCATATTTGAGGATAAAGGATGGAGCACTCAGGCCTCTAACTTAGGGATCTTGCTTTTCCTTAGAAGAAAGGTGGACCGTATTTTTTTTTCTCCTTATGGCAATTCTTAAATTGTCAGTCAAGTTACTATGTAATCTTTGAGTTTCACCAAGTGGCTTCAAGAATTAGATTTTGAGAGCTGGAGAAAAATGCTGGAATTATAAACTTTCACTATGCAGCAAAATGAGGCCGCATTTGTTTCCTTTCTTTTTATTCATTTCTCTTTTGATCCACGAACATATTTCTACCCTATATTTATATAGCTCTTTCCTGAAGACAAGGAAATCTCAACCAGTAAAGTCATCTGACATTCAAAAGGAAAAAAAAAGTCTTGGCAGTAGAGTTACTGCCTAAATCTGAAACTAACTTTTCTTTTTAAACTGAAGAGTCTTTGCTACTTGTCAGCACAAGTGTTTCTCGTTTCCTTACCCTTAGCCAGACCTCACTGTGCTGAAGCAGAGTATATCCCTGTTACATACTTCGTTAAAATGCATTAAAAGCGAATGGCTCAGCAATCTTCATCTCCTGACATCCTTTGTCTTTTTCAGTTATCCATAGGAACTGGTTCCCAACCCTCCAGAAACAATTCTGTGCGCAGTGATAGTAGGAACAGCTGACTCATTTTAGGACTTTGGGGATGGGGCTAGGATGTGTGAGTGTGGGGGCAGTTTGGGAATTTAACTCATGCCCACTAAATACATTCTGTATCCCTTGAACCGTATCTCAGTTGTTTTTACTTTTAGTTTGGTTTTCTGATATGGTCCCAGGCTTTTATCTGTACTGGACTAAAACTGCGACCCTCCTATCTCCACTTCCTTACTAGCTACGATTACAGGTGGCATCACCATACCCAACCCCAGCTCAGACTTACAGGCAAATCAGAAAGTGTACAACTTGGCTGAATAAATCTCATCCCCTCAAATTACCTAGTGGAGTTGACAGGCCCTGATAGGGACTATTCATCAGAGAAGCATTTAAAAGACAGGCTAATTAAGAGACTAGATGACTGTTGCTCTTGGGTTTGTAGAATGCTGTAGCAGTTAAAGTTTTCTTCCAGTGAAAACTACAGGAGGAGAACAAGTAAGGGTTAAAAGATCTATTTTGGCTTATGGTTTCAGATTGTTCAATCTAGTGTCACTGGCTACTCGTCCTCCACATGAATCAGAACAGCATGGTGGACAAATGTGGTAGGGCAGACACAGACACACCACAAATACTCATGCATTTAATTAATTAATTAATTAATTAATTAATAGCTAATTAATAGTTAACCCAAGTCAAGATAAGCTGAGTATCAGATAATGTGTAAAGCAAGTTATCCAGAATTTCGAGCAGGACTAGGTAAATGAATAAGTGTGGGTTAAGTAAAAGCCTCAGGCATTAAGGTTGGAAGTAAAGTAGAAGAAAAATACATTTACTTAAGTTATTCAAAACACACATTGTATGTTACTTTATGACAAGAAATGCATGGATGTGGGAGTTTAGAGGCAGTGATGGTCAAAAACTCAGAGGCTTTAAATTGTAAATATAATTATAAAGGAATCCAAGTGTTTGGACTGGAATTATTAGAGTTTGGTGTTAGAGCCAGATGTCAGTAGCACAAGTTGAGGCTAAGGAAGTTGAGATCTGTGGTTTGACATCAGTCTGGACAGGAAAGTCCTCAAGATTCTGACTCAGAAATAATCAACAATGTAGGTACTCAGACCTAGAGACAAAAAGAGGATACTCTTAGAGGAGGAATACGAAGGTACAATGCCTCTGTGCATCAGATCATATCAAATAATACTTAGCAAAATGAATTTGTGGGAAAAACTTAGGTAGTTCTAAATAATTATGATCATGATGATAATAATAACAATAATAATAATATTAATAATAGTGGTAGTTCATAATAATCAGCAGCAGCAGAAAGCAGAGATGGAATTTGACTCAACTATTAAAATGCCAGTCTTGTAAGAGCAAGGCCCTGATTTCAAATGTTAGTATCTCCAAGAAGAAAGGAAGAAGGAATAACAGAAGGAAAGGAAGAGGAAAAAGGAAGAGGACAAAGGAAAAAGAAAAGAAAATTAAGTTTTAGAAACAGGTTGTTATTGCATAGTGCTGCACCTGGTATGACTGGCTAAAAAATTGTATTCTGTTCAGTAAGAAACTAGGAGATATTTTTGTTTTCAAATATACAAGATATATGGATTGATAGAGCAAGGCCTGGAGACAAAGAGACTCGTTAGATACTTACCATAGAAATCCTGGCAGGATCCACAATTAGCCTCCCCCATCTCTCTCAGTCTGAAACTATATATATTTCTGTGAAGCTATCAGGTAGAGTGGCTCCCTAAGTCTTGAACAAGAGAATAAGGAACTGTAGATATGAGACTTAAGGCTTGCGATCACATCGTTCTGGAGGGCAGCTTCAGTCCAGTAATTACAGAACTGAGTAAAACTGAGGGTGAATCTGTTCTCTTATCTCCCAGGATTTCCTCTCTGCCAGCCATGGAGATCTCAGTTAAAAAGAGATTGAAGTTGGAAAAAATTCAGTACCAAGCCATTTCTGACTGCATCTTTATTTCTATTTTGGATTGGATTAATTTCTAAATATAAACTTGTGTATTTGATTATTCATTTATTCCCTCTATTAGGAGGATGAAAATGAATAAAACATACACTTACTAAATTGTTAACTCTTCTTTAGAATTACAAAAGGAAACACCCACAAAGACTATATCCAAGAAAACACTGACATGATTTGTAGGATAAAGTGAATAAAGTTTATGTTCAAATCAACAATTTTCTAAGGTATTGGGACTTTTTTGAACAGCTTTTCAATCCATTTTTGGAAAAAAAAATTTTATTCTATTGGTAATATGATCAAGTGACATAAATAGCTAAAGACAAGTGGCAATCTATCTCCCCAAGCATTTTCCATGGACTCTCCCTTTTGGGGTCCAATAGCTAGCTGTCTGTGACTACTTTCCCTGGATCATTCCTCCCTTCCTATTTTTACTTTAAAGACAAACTGGTTTTTACTGTTTCCCACCATAGTTTTATCCTTTCTTGGTAATCTAATGGCCTTGACGATTTCCTGAGGTAAAGATGTGTTTATATAAAAATTGCTATCAGAAAAGCAGTCTGAACTATGAGGGAAGGCTGTGTACATTTTCACTGACAGCTACATAAATAGATGGATTTGGAGTCATATTTCAGGATCTTGGATTTGTTATATGCAATGCCTGTTCCCCTGCCCAGGCCTGAGAATTAATTATATTGACACAAAAATGTATTCAACAGGAGTTTATGTAGTACCCACTCTATGATACAGACTGTGATCAGTCAGAAGGCTATGCAAAAGCAAGCCTGCACTTGGCCATATCCTCTGTTGCATGCTAACCAATGTTTTACCTATTGATGTATAGGACTTAATTTTCAAATGAATGATAAGCTCTTGGTAGTGAGAGAACATGCTGCCTTTACTCTTTATCCAGCCCTGACTTTTCCTGTAGATAATGAAACTCAGAAAAGCTCCCTTCTGTGATAGTACCTTTCGCTTTGAAATTCTCCACTCTGCCCTTAATTATATGAATTGTCAAGCCCATACCTATGTGAATTCAAGCTGATTTTTTACACCAAGAATATCTGCTTTCCCATCTCTAAACAGGGTATCCGCATATCTGCCTTCATAGTACTCTGTACAGAATGTCATATAACAAACCTGTTCATGTCTTGACGCTCTTAATTACACCATGACTTTGGCACTATTACAGTTGCTTTGACACTCTTAATTACACCATGACTTTGGCACTATTACAGTTGCTCTGAATTGTTCCTTCGTTATTCCTGAAACAGAAATTCCCAATTCTTTGAGAGAAACCCAAATATTTTTTTCCAAAACAGGGCTCTTTATTGCCTAGCATGTTGCAGGGCCCATGATAGAAGAAAGACAGTTCTATGTGGATGATTCTTATTACTACTGAGAGAACTTGGAGAATGGAGAACCATTATCATCTAAAATTTCAGTGTTCAAAGTTGATCTTCATATTCTCAGCATTTTCCTGGATTGCCCTGGGTGGATATCAATTGACTGTTAAAAACAGAAACTACAAGGGCTATGGTGGTAGCTTTGCCACACTTACTAAAGCCATGTGCTCCAGCCCCCTGGCAGCTCACTGGTAACATGACAGCACTGGGTGCCATTCAGAGGGCTGCTCTTTCCCACATCTCCTTTGGTGTTGTTTCCCTCTTCTTTCAACTTTGCTTGAAGTTCAGTCTGACATTATCTCTCCACTGCAAGAAAGGAATTCATAACATGGCTTTGGAAGATGATTCCTATTACCGCTGAGAAAAATTGCAAGTATCCAGTTTCTCACAACCCACAGAAATCAAAAAGAATGCTTCAGAAAACGTCCAGGTTGACTCTGAGGCTAGGCAACTGCCCAGAGGCATGATTTCCTGAGCAAGAAGGATCCCAGAATCCCCAGTCCCTGGCCTCCTCCTTGTCCTCATTGCCACCATTGTTCCGTTCCATTCTTAGCTTCACAGCACTGAAGACCATGACAAGATGCCTCCTGCCTGGCAAAGGTATGCATGAAATCAATCAGGTTCTTGCACTGAATACAGGATAAGAGCCAGGATGAGGCTATCACAGCA
The DNA here is from genome assembly GCF_031878675.1 of Megascapheus bottae. Taxonomy (NCBI): domain Eukaryota; kingdom Metazoa; phylum Chordata; class Mammalia; order Rodentia; family Geomyidae; genus Megascapheus; species Megascapheus bottae. The sequence continues at coordinate 37,830,402 of NC_143515.1, forward strand.
TTGGAGTGCTCTCCAACTGGAAGCTGTGCCATGGGCAGAGATCAGGAAGGCCCACTTAAATGCCATAGGGCTTTTATGGAGTACTGTGGGTAAGAAAAGAAAAAAAAGATACAGGCAAGGTGGCTCATGCCTGTAATCCCAGCTACTCAGGAGGCTGACATCTAAGGACTGAGGTTCAAAGTCAACCCAGGCACTAAAGAGCATGAGACTCTGATCTTCATTTAACCTCCAGCAAACCAGAAGTGGTGTTGTGGCTCAAAGGATAGGGTGGTAGTCTTGAGCTGAAGAGCTCAGGAACCATGCCCAGGCCCAGGGTTCAAGCCCTATGACTGACAAAAAACAACAACAGAGATACAAAAAGTGGAAGAGGGAAAGAAATCCATTCCTAATGCCATTAGAGAAATTTGTCTCCAATTCCATTACCTTCACTGTTGGGCTAATAGAGAAAAAACGGACTTGTTTTATGAAGAACTGGTCAGGGTAACCCCATAATTCTTGGAGTTTATTTACTCTCTCTGAATGTGAACTTTTGGAGATCTGGCAACATCTGACGATGATGCTGCCAACATGAAGAAAGATCCAGAATGACTACAAGGCCCATCACTCCCACAGAGCTCACAGCAACCTTGCCTTGTATGGCATTGGAACCACTGAGCTTCTTCGGTCACATGAAGTCCTCCTTAAATGCCTCTGCAGTGTGTCTACGCCTGCACTCATAAATGCCTATCATAGCTGGCTGAACTGCAAAGCATTCAGGTGGGGCGTGGGGCAGTGACTCAGAGTTGACTCTCCTCCTTGGAAGCCCTTGACTTTCTTCTGGCTTTCTGCTACCTGAAGTTCAGGGTCCTTTCTGAATATCACACAACATCCTGCTTGGATAATTCAGTAAACTAGCCATGGAGCAAAAAAAAGGGCTTCCCTTAAAACTCTACTCTTTGCCCTTACTTACACAGTTCAAGAGATCTGAAAAATTCTCAGAAGATACTTGTAGTTAAACAAAGCATTTTGCAAAGCTCTGGAATAAGAACAGTATTTATTTTGTTGTTGTGGTTGTTGTTGTTGTTTTCATTATTCATGAAACAGCTTTAATCTGAAGGCTGATGTTTAGAGGAGGATGTTCAGCTCCAACATGGCAGAGCTCACGCTGCGTGGAAGCTGAAGATGTCACCCCTGATAACCATGAACCGCTGTGACAATGGGAAGCGGAAGGTGAAGAATTGCCTCTTGGAGCGGGGTGGGGTGGGGGTGAATGCGTGAGAAAGGGAGAGATGCATTTGATTGTGTTTACAAGATCCATTCACAGCACAGCAGGCAGTATTCACACTATAATATTCACCCTCACACAGATAATTTGATTTTCAACCTGGTTATCATGCATTCAGACATAGCAATACATGAAAATATATGCTTTAGCGATGCATTTTAAACAAGGTTGCACACTTTAAGTCGGAATATATTAGAAGTGAGTGTTGAAGTTAGCAATTGTAGAAGTCCTAAAATCCTTCATTCAGCACATGGCATGTGTTTTGAAATTAGTCAAAAAAAATTTGTACATTATCTTCCAGCTGTTGACTCTCTTCTCTCCATTTCCCTCTCCCTCCCTCCTTCTCTGTCTCTCCCTCTCTCCATAAGCTCTGTGTGTGTCTCTGTATGTACATATACACAGTGAAATGGATAAACTCCTTTGCCTGTCTTTCTACAGGGATTGAAGAATCATTAACATTCTTCAGAATCTCAAAGTAAAGTGAAATTCTATTCAGAACCACACATACTGAAATGACAGCTTTACCACAAACTCACCACGGGGCTGTGGATTATTCCACCTAACTCTCTCATAGGCTAGACAAGGAAGCTAAACTGAGACTCCTTAGGTGACTTTTTCCAAGTAAAGTGATGAAGCCAGATTCCATGTCTCTGTGCTTGGGTTTTTTTTTTTTCTACATTCCTCCCTTTGGGTTGAATTAACGAAACATGGAGAATAGTCTACTTGTATCACATAGTTAAAAATCAAAGTTGTTGGAGCACACATGGAAAGCACATGGGAGCCCTCACCAACGCCTTACCTAGCCTGGACTCCAGTCCACAGGCTTGAGTCAGCCATCACATGCGAAAGATTAATTCATTAAAAACATTCCTTCCCCAATGCCCTTCTTCTTCTGTCTCCCATGCTATTAGTCAATAAAAGAGATTTCTTGGCAATGAGGAAGTTATAATGGATGTGTTAGCCTTGAAAGAACTCGGTCTTTAATGTGATAGAGTGACCTTCTGAGTCTACATGTGACTTCTAGAGAAATAGTTAAGTTTCAGTTGATGGACTTGTCTTTTCATTCATGATACATCCCTTCGTCAATCCGGTGTCTTAAAGACTTTGATTTGAGTCCCAGGTCAAACACTCACACTCCACAAGCTGAAGACAATTGCTCCCCGATGCTTGTGGATCAAATAGATAACTGGGATACAGCAACAGAACTGGAGGCTCCAGAAAAGGAGGAGGGAAGAAGACAGACAGATGAGGAGGGGGCTTTACTTCCTCTTCACACAAAACACACTCAGGGGAATTGAAATGCTTTCCCACACTGTATCATGCACACATTTCCTTCAAAGGATTTTGGTCCCAAATATCTGAGCAGTTAGAAATAGACAGACCTGGTCTGTTGCCAGTATCATACTCCTGTATTCCTTTCTCCATGAGAGGTTACAATCCAATTGGAAACATTGCAGTTACAGACTAGCATAGACAGAAACCCCAAGAGACTCCATCTTAACAGAACCTGAGTGTAAGAGAGCATTCCTGTCAACAGCGGAGAACAGAAAAATAGGAGGATTGCAGTTCAGATACATATGCGGGCAGAAAGCACAACTCTTATCTCAAAAAATAATAAGTACGAAAGAGGACTGGAGGCATGCTCAGCGGTAGAGCACCTACCTAGAGAATGGAAAGCCCTGAGTTCAAACACCAGTATAATTTTTAAAAATAGTAGATAACAGACCTGTAACTTATCTGAGGGACTGGAATAGCCACTGCATTTTCTGAGACTCACTTAAGATCCAAGGCCTTCAGCTAAGGGAGAGAACACTGCAGCTCCTCCCTGAGAAAAAGTTGCAGAAAATGAGTTTTTTTTTAATATAAGAAGTTGGTGTTTTGGAAGTGCCATATCATGAAATGTTTACAAATGTATTTCCTTCTAACAAACTTATAATAGATAAACATGATGCATGGTTGTTTCCAATCGTTCTAATCATGAGATGCCAATACCCTCAGACACAGCTTGGTTTGCCCACCGGCAGCCACCATCACCCGGATTCACATCCTGTCTGCAGCCCTGGTCTACAGGGTGACCTCTGAAAGGTTCCTTAACCTCTATGCCCATCCAATTCTTCAGCTGTATAAGTAACCTAACTGTCATACAGGATTGTGATTATGAAGTTAATCAGTAAAAAATACTACCAACAAAATCTGGTTATGTACTAAGCACTCAGTACAATGTTCAATTCAGTTCACTATTCTGCCTTGATACAAACACCAAGCCAAGAAAAAAAAAAAGGATAACTGATCATAATGATTCTATCACTGCATTATTCATTAAATCCTGTAACAACTGGGCTCTAGTATTTCTTCTGCCCTTCCAACACCAATCAACCTAAATTCTCTAGGACTGCATCCGAGAACATAAAAGACCAGTATGTCAGGATGGAAGCTGTGGCTTGCTTCACATCATACAACAATTAATTGTGTGTTTAATGACCATGACACTGAAATTAAAGGAGCACAAACTCGACATCTCCTAGCCAAAAGGGAAAAGCAAATGCCACACACACACACACACACACACACACACACACACACACACACACACACCCAAATGCAGAGTAAACAATAAATAAATAAATAAAAACCTCTCCCCTCTTCTTTCTCTGGATCATTCTCCATAAACCGAGCCCTTCCCAGACAAAGGAGAGAACCGCTCTGTGCAAAATGATGGTCTCCATGGCACTTCTGACAGAATGCACTCATTTTTCTAGAATAGAATGCCAGTTTATTAAAGCCACTGTCTGCCCCTGGAGAAGGATTGCCTTGCCCCCAGTGTGCCAGAGGCCAGCAACTAGTCCACATTCCCTGTCAGGAACCTAGACTGCGGGATTGCAGCCTGCCTCCCTTCCCCCAGCCAGAGTAAACGCTGGCAGGCCTCCGATGTGGAAATCATTGGACTTTATGGAAGCTTAAGTGTGTTGTTGATGTTTTCATCAAAGCCTCATGCTCCCACCTCATGCTAAGTAAAGCAGCTGGTGAACGTTATGTTGTGCACCGCAGATGGATCGATGGTGGCAGACCCAGAGCTCACCACATCAACTTAAACAGGTGTTTGACTCTGCATTTTCCAGGTGGCCAGAAGGAACCTGATTATTCGGTGAGAGTCAAAGTCATGCGGGAGAAGAATCGCTCCCTAGCATTGGCAAGAGTGAGTAGCCAGCCACTTGGCTTCAATCCATCTGTTCACAAGACATGATCTTAATGCCAGAACATTTCCTTTGAGGGCTTCATACTTACTCTGAATTTTAGTAGAAAGGAGGAGGCTTCTACTCTGAACTTACAGTCTTGTTTGTCAACAGTGGGGAGGTCAGCAGGAGCAGAGGCCACTGGAGTTGGCAAAAAGGGCATCTCTGCCTTTCCACCATCCTTGCCAGGTGCAGCATGAAAAGATGAAGTTGCAGCACAAAGTTGAATTTTTCCATAGACCTGGATCCACCTCCCTCCACCAGCAGAGAACAGGATGCAGGATGCCCGTCCATACTGGCTATGGGGAATGGCAAGCATTGTCCATGGTCAGCCAGGAAAGCACAAACTAACAAAGACATACACAAAATCACTCTTGCTGATTGAGAGTCCAAAAGTCAGAAACCAAAAACTTCTTGCTTTGAGCAGCAAGAAGCTCAAATGAGGTTTCAGTGTCAAAGGAGATGGAAACATTCAATGCCAATGGATTTTTCCCCAAAAAGACACTGAGCATAACAAACAAGCCAGTACATTTTCTGTAGAGATCTCGGGGGAATTTGTGAACATGGACCCATCTTCAAGGGGAGAAGGGTAAGGTAAGCCATTTCTCTCAAGTCCTTTCTAAGGGACTGGAATAAAGGAATCAATTGAGTAAATTTGACATCATTTATATGTGGGAGAAAAGAGTGAAGAAAGTCTCCTCATGGGGCCACCTGCCCCAGAACTGGCACTGTGGGTTGCCTCTGCCTTTCCTATGACCCAGAAGACTCGAGGGGACTGGAAGACAGCTGTCAGCTTTCACATGGCACTCTATTCTGGCAAGGGAAAAAGGCCAGTGGCAGCCAAACCCTTGTCAGGATCCAATCAGCCCCACAATGGTGGAGCCTCCACTGACTGGTGGCGGGTCACTGGAGTGTGGGAGTTTGTCTGCCTCCCACATCTGCCTCCCTAAATTATACTGCTTTTCCTCCAGAAAGCCTGGAAAAGTCTGTGTGTAGAAAAAGACCCTAATCACAATTGAACAAAAAATCACAGTGATCACAGGCTGGTGTTTTCTTATTATTTGCCATTAATAATTAATATTATAAATTATCCCCCAAAGAATCAGAGAGTAATAAAGGTGTGTGTGTGTGTGTGTGTGTGTGTGTGTGTGTGTGTGTGTGTGTGTGTTCGTTCAATCCTGCTACTCTTAAAATTGGGGTCAGATAGCTCATTTTCACAAGATGATATCCTGAATATTATAAGATGTTGAGCCTCATCACTGACTTCTACCCACTGAGAACCCGCTGCACATTCACACCTTCAGAGTGGTAGCCAGAATGTTTTTAGGCATTATCAAATATTCCTGAGAGCAAAGAGGGAGTGTACAGAATGATGCCTGGTAGAGAATTACCAGATAAAATGCACATATATCATCTGGAGCCATACATGCTTCCAGCCACTTATATTGGTTATTATTGGTTATAAAATCATATCATAAAGACATATCAAAGTTGGGGACCAGTGCCTCATGCCTATAATCCTCGCTGCTACTGAGGCTAATTTGAGGATCACAGACTCTAGTTAACCATCGACAGTCTGGAAGTAGAGAGCTCTGACTCATGTGGTAGTGTCAGCTGTGAGCAAAAAAGCTAAAGGACAATGCCCAGGCCCTGAATTCAATACTTAGTACTAGCACACACACACACACACACACACACACACACACACACACACACACACAGACATATCATGCAAATGTGTAATCAAAAGTTATAGAAAGAAACACAGTCTACTATTCCTACAAAGTAAACATTAAGCCTGAGCAGGTTCTAAATCCTGGGGCGTTGGGTGGGCATTTTCTGTGATAGTCAGGGGATTATTCAAATATATTGAGCATATCAAGATCTCTATACTCAGTATTGTGCTCAGATTCAGTGTAATTTCTTGCACAAACTCATTTGGTCCCTATTTTATGGTGAAAAAAGGTTTAAGAGGTTAGGGAGTTTTGTAAGGATATAGCACTCAGAGCAGAAACAGCTCTTTACTGTTAGCACTGAACCACATTCTGGCCATGGAACATATGGGATGTGACTAGTCAGACTTGAGAAGTGCTGTAAATGTAAAATGTGCTCTAGTTTGAAGACATAGCTCAAGGAAAGCAATGCAATTTTTTTGCTAATAATGTTTTCTATTAAACACATGTTGAAGTGATAATTTTGTTATGTTCCATCAAGCAAAATATTTTATTCAAATTAATTTTATGTGAGTAGAGGTGAGGCTCAATGATAAATTGTCTAGTACATATGACAATCTGGTTCAGTCTCTAGTATCATAAGAATATGCATTTTTACACAATTAGCATGGTATCGCATGTCTACAATCCTAATTGTTCCAGACGTAGAGATAGGAGGATTGTAATATGAGATTATCCTGGTCTAAGGTCATGCCTAAAAAACTAAACCAAACTAAACTAAAATCAAAAAATGCTGGGATATGTGCTCCAAGTTCAAATCTCAGGACTGTAATATAAACAAAAACATATATATATATGCATGTGTGTGTCCTTTAATTTCTTAATTATAGATACTAGACACTTTAAAATGCATATGTATCATAGTTTAAATCTATTGGACAGTGAAGTGATAAACACATCTGTCCTAGCATTGTTGTTAAGAAGTAGCAGAAAGGAGAATACTATGTTGTTGGGTCAAAAAAAAAGGTAATCCAGTATCATCATCTTCTGTTATCAAAGAAAAAATAAATTCAAGTAAAATCAGACAATTGTTTATGGAAATTAAAGTATGTATAAAGTTTTTAAGGGGCTTAATGAATAACAAAAGTTACGTTACTATAGTCAGATTCATACAGCGCCTTGACCATCCTTCTTGCTGACATCAAATCACATTTGGTCTCAGACTCAGGGATGGGGACTGTGTAGCTATGTTGTCTTACTGTCGGCACCGTTATCTTCTCCGGTCATGCTCCATGCCTCCTATGGGAAGGCAGGTCTGAGGGTCCAAGACGCATGCTGCTTGGCTGGCTTCTAATCACCAAGGACCATGCAATTCCTATTGCTGGCCTTTCTTGAGCCTCCACTTGGATTTATTTTACTCTTACACATACTTATTATCCAGAATGCCTCTCCTGATGAATTCTTACTGCCTCTTCAGCCTATAGGGTCTACAGTCCTTTCTTTTTAGATACCACCACCTTCTGTTACATTCTCCTTCTTTTCCAAAGACGGGTTGCATGCTCCCCAGTTCATGTTAGTGGGAAGGGCTGGGGCTCTAGGTACTAAGTGGATTATCTCCCTTTCTACCAGCACTCCTACGGGCTGGATTTGCAATGGGGGCTTGATTACTGAGGTGATATGAAAATAAATAAAAAGAACCCTGAACCTATGTATAGCCCTTAGCACATTTACTCTCGAGCATGGTACAAAGGGTCTTCTCCGTTTTGTTTGTTTGTTTGCGGTACTGAGGATTAAAGACAGGGCCAGGTGCTTTCCTGGCAGGCACTCTGCCACTTGAGCCACCCTTCCAGCCATTTTTGTTTTAATGTTTTTACATGTTGAAGCATTTTTTCACTTTTTGCCTGAACTGGCCTGGGCTGTAATCCTCCTACTTCTGCTTCCCCACTGTGTTACTGGGGGTGCCAGGCTTACCTTACCTCTCTTAGCCCCTGGTTGGAATTGAATTCTCCAAAAATCCTTCGTCTTAGCTGGCCTGAAACCACGATCCCCTCTCTCTGCTTCTCAGTAGATAGGATTACAGGCTTGAACCAAGGCACCTGGCTGGTACATGCTTCTTAAACTTTAGCCACTGTTTTTTAAAAAGTCATCGTGAGAAGAAGGACAATCCATGTACACAAAGACATGTCTGTTCCCCCGTGGTCCACAAGCCTGCGTCCTGGCTCCTTTCTCTGAACGTGTAGCTCTCCACTGCCACCACTTGAGCTTGGCACACACGGGATTGACAGCAACACAGGAAAAAGCCTCTCCAACCACATTGTTATTAAAGCTGATGAGCAACTCTGATCATTCCACAATTTAAAATTATGGGATTCAGGGCCAAAGCCGAGGGATTTGTTTCCAATCGGTAAATCCCCAGGGGAGGAAATCTCCAAAGCAGACGTGAGAAAGCCCATCCAGAAGGCACAGGCCAGGATGCCAAGGCTTTCTTTGAAGCGCCTGCAGTGGAGGGCGGGCACAATGGGGCCCACTGACTTTCATTCCTGCCCATCCTGGCTGGGAAGAACAATAGCAGGCTGAAGTCTAGAGACCCCCAGAAATAGAAATACCACCCCCCCACACACACTCCAGTCAGTACCTGGAGATGGATGAAGGTAAACCTTGAACAGCCTCACTTGGCAAATTTAAGGGAAGGTTTGACAAATGATGCCAGTGAAAGGTACAAGGGAACTGATTAAAACCAGCCTCTGCAGAGTCAGACATGACTACCCCAGGGCTTGAATATCTTTCACTTCTCCTCATCACACCTCTAACCCCCCCACACCATTCCATCACTGCCTTGAGTTGTCCAGAGTCTTCCAGAACTATGTAATACACTTCTTTCATATTAGTCACATTCTACTTCACTCCATTCAAATGCATGAGCTTGTTTTTTGGACTATTTTACCCAGCAGATGCTGTCACAGGATTGGTCATGAAAGTATTTGTTCACTCTGCCAAAATGCTCAGAACTTTCTGAGGAGGTAGAAATTCTTAGGAAGTGCTTTCACTGTAAGAACTTTCTCTCAAAATTCTTACAAAGAGCCAGGCACGGTGGCTCACACCTGTAATCCTAGCTACTCAGGAGTCTGAGATGTGAGGATGGAAGTTCAAAGTCAGCACTGTGAGACTCTTGTCCGCAGTTAATCACTAGAAAAGGGGAAGTAGGGCTTTGACTCAAGGAATAGGATGGTAACCTTGAGCTGAGGAGCTCAGGGACACGGCCCAGGCCCAGCATGCCAGAGTTCAAGCCCCATGACACACCCAGCCCCCAAAAAAATTCTCACAAAGAGCCTTTCACATTGATGGAAGTCACCTAAGTCTCCTATTACAAACAGATTGCCAGGGTCAGGAGTTTGGCCTAGTGGTAGAGTGTTTGCCTAGCATGCACAAAGACCAGGGTTCGATTCCTTGGTATCACACACATAGAAAACAGCCAGAAGTGCTTCTGTGACTCAAGTGGTAGAGCTCTAGCCTTGAGAAAGTCCAAGGACAGTGCTCAGGCCCTGAGTTCAAGCCCCAGAACTGACAAAACAAACAAACAAACAAACAAACAACAAATAGATTGCCTAGACCTAAGGACACTGAGTGGGTCAGAATTTCTGTGTGAGAGGATGGTGGCGCCGAGGGTGACCTGGTAAACCTCCCTCTTTGGGGAAACATGCAGAAATGATGAGCTTTACCCTCCCCCCCTCTTCCCTGCAGGTGTTTGCTGGATGAGATGAGAAGCTTCTTCCTAGCCTGCTGATGGCTATGTGTTGTCCCTTCCTTGGATGAATGATTCATCCATCTGACTTAGGCAGCAGCACACATTAAGTGGACCCACTCCATCTCTCCCCAAATCATTGGGCCTCAGAAAAGCCCCTGTGTGAACTGACCCTGATCAGAGAGTAACTTGAACAACACAGCACTGGATTGGTAAGAAGTCCTGGATGTGACAACAAATCTCAGGGGACATTGGTGATGGCAAGGAGAGGACGCATACTCAGAAATAGCCACCCCCAACTTGGTTTTCCTCTCCTCTGCATTGGAAATGTTTCTCTGTCTACTAGTAAAGAGGGTAGCCTTTACTTTCCTCCACCGCACACACTCTGGCAGAGAAATTGCACACAGAGCCTTAGCGATAAGCATATCTCATCAAATGTTCTAGAAAAAGATGTGTAGATTCAAGTTGCATGAAACAGGTAAAGAAAATATACTCAGGAATGTAAGATAGTAAGAGAGTAAACAATGTTCTCCTTACCCTATATAATGATATATGGGCAAGAACACTCAGAAACATCACCAGACATCATATTTCTCTGTGTATAAACTTTGTATATGATTCTAATATAGCCTGTAAGCTAGGTTTAGCATTCAGTTTGTTAGTTCTGACACTCATAATAGTAACAATAATAACAATAATAATAGGCCCATAGCTCTTATTAATAATCCTAGCAATTCAGGAGACTGAGATCTGAGAATCATAGTTTGAAGCCAGCCAGGACAGAAAAGTCTGTGAAAATCTTCTCTCTAAGAAACCACCAAAAATCTGAAAGTGGAACAGTGGCTCAGGAGGTAGAGTGCTAGCCTTGAGCAAGTAATTCTCAGGGAAGAGTACTCAGAACCTGAGTTCAAGTCCCAGGACTGACATAAACAAACCAAGTGGCTCCTGCTAGCTCTTGCTTATCCATATGTTTGAAACATAACATAGATTATTGTGTATTGTCTTCTTATCAGAGCAGACTTTTAAATCCATGTAGAGAGAAAATAGAGAATGAGAGAGGATGGCAGGTGAAAAGTGATAAGACCATTTAGGCTTTAGGGCTAAGAATCTGAGAGATGAGGCCTCCTTACAAACCCATGACTGTTGTTATGGACAGGCTCCGTGCCTGACAGCATGAGACCTCACAGTTTGGCCAAATCATTCACAATGGCATCCGTCATTGAATTGTTAGGTGTCAGAGGGACCTAGAATGCTGCACAAAAGCAATAGATGGACCTAGACCCAACTTTTGGCACAGATAGCCATAGCATGCATAAGAATGATGATCACAGAAAATCACCCCCAAGGAATCCAACAAAGAAAACTCCAAGTAAAAGAATGAGCTTGGTGTTACCTGCTTACTTTATGACCTTTCCCTTTCCTTTTTTTTAAACTGTCCTTCAAGGGGGCTGAAAAGCAATTTTCATGCTCTGGCTCTAAATATCAGTTTATCCCTCTGACAGGGTTCTGAGCATGCCCAGTAGGGATGATTTAACACTACGCTGATGACTTGCAACAGAAGAACGTCATGTGAAAAGGTAGTCTGCCACAGCTAATGGGCTCTTGTTTCAAAGGGAGGCTATGTGTACATTACCAGTGTGCGGAGAAGGTGCAGAAAGGCCCAGGCAGCCATTAGGAATGGAGTGTTGTTGATGATGAAAAGGCACTTTGCCGGTGAGGGAATGGTGGGAGAGAGAAGGCTTATCTGTCTTTTTGATTAGAAATGCATGCTTCCTTTCATCATCTGAGCTGAAAAATTGGCTTCTGCTCTTGGTTTATGAAACCATTTTTCTTTTTCCTTTCTTCCCAGGTTTGCAAACTGCTTAATAAATTAGTTACTGTGAGGTACATGGGTGCCACAATAACCTTAGAGGCTTTTCCCAAATGCATCCTTAATATTTTATAAGTATTTAAATAGATTTATTCAATTTGAGCTGGATGATTTATTAAAGCTGGCATTCTGGCACCAAACAGGGGATCTATGCAGATTTGAACTGATCAAAAGAAAAATTTAAGACTTCCATAGGAAGTCCTTTAGGAATTAGTGCAAAACTTTTGGAACAGCTAACGGAGGAAACATGCAAAAGAAACATCTAAAGTGTATGGAAGCTTGAAATGGAAGCATCAGGTTTAGGTGGTTACACAAGTGCTCTGGTAGATGGGTCTTTCATTTTTGTTCATCGAACCAACAGTACTGTATTTTTTTCTTTCTTCCTTCTTTCTTTTCCTTCCTACCTTCCTTCCTTCCTTTCTTCCTTTCTCTTTCCCTTCTTTTCTTCTTTTAGATTTAACAAAATAATTTTTAAAAGATTTAAAAAAACAAGTTTCTGTTTAAGTATCCACCCAAAGAAGTCAACATCACAAAAGTAAGGTCACCTTATATTATTTATTTTGAATTTTAGAGGAAACAGTAGTCTACACAAACAAACACACCCAAGTCTGATTTAAAAAGTACAAGATTTGGGTGTCTGAAAGGTTGTTCTTACCACAAAAGTGCTGAACACACAAGGAGTTCCTAATGATGACCCTTGACTCTGCTATTAACAGACTTGGGGAGTTCAATCAGACCTGGAAGTGGGGAAAAGGTGAAACTAGACCATGTGCTAAGATAACAGTGCTTCTAAAGACCTTCCTGAGCTGCTAGTCACTCAGGCTGAATTCCAGATTCCAGTGACATCAGATACCCAGAAATCTTTTTCATGTATATTAGTAATCTGTGAGGAGTTAGATTTGATTCTTCTGCATAAAAATAAGCAAAAAAAAACAGATTTGAAGATTCAGATCAAGGCACAAAAGTCTTTAAAAAGTCAAAACTAAACAGAAAAAAAATCGTCTTTTCAAAACATGAGCTTTTCTCATTTCCAGATTTTAATCTGCTTGATATTTGTCAAACATTAAATCTAAGAAGACATCCAATGCTAATAAAGGAGGAAATTTCTCAGAAAGGACACAATCATCAATACTATACAACCTAAGAGATATGTCCCAGTGATACTTTGGAGACTACATGAACAATTTATGTAATTATCCATACCAAAAACTATTTTACAGAATTGTATTATGAAGAAAAATGAATTGGGCATGAATGATCAGGAGGCAGTGGCCTCTTGGGGAATCTTTCTAAGGCCTTACCTTTTCTTTTCTTTTCTTGCCCAATAGTCTGTTTGACTAAGAGAGCTGAAAATTATACCATTTGTGTTAGAATCAAATGCAAATGGAATAATTGTCCCTTCTTTAATCAAAACACATTTGTGCATTGAAATACCACATGGGGCAATTTTCAGTTAATCATGGATGTTAATAAATATGACTCTAAGCTCATAAACAAACATTACTTTGGCTAATATAATATAGGAAATTATTGTTAAGCTTGATCAGACATGTAACAAAAACTGAACTTTTCAGAAAGTCAGCAAATTAACTATCAGAGAATAAAGATGAGCATCAACAGTAATGAAAGATTAGATTTAGCTACAATGCTTAGAAAAATCAAGCATTAGCATTAGGAAATATCTAAAGCTGGTTTTGCTGAAAGTGGAAAATATTAATATTATGCAAGTATTATCTTCTTCAAAGAGCAAAAACCAGAAGCTTAGTGATCAGAGATTTAAAAGTGTAGAATACCAGGTTTACCAACATTAGTATCTCCCATAGCCTGCATTACCTTAAAGCCTCTAACAATGACTAGCGCTTTCAAATGAAACAGAAATATTTAGTGTTCAGTGTACTTCCTTAGCTGAGCTTGTAAAGCTATCTGAGATTCCTTCCTTTAGCCTTCTCTAAATGTAAAATATGTATTTATTTGAAGTGATAAAATGCCTAGATGACTGTAGCAGTATTCCACATATCTGTAACACTAGGGTTAGATCAGACTTCTGAAGACACTAAGCATAGAAAAGCCTCTGGTACTACCTCCACACATTTAAAATTAAATGCTAACCTGAAATCATAAAATTCATATTGTAATCCACATCTAAAATATCTTCCTTGTGCTGTGTTTACTTCAGAATTATAATAGTTTCCTCAAAGATGACCTTTCCCCCATTTGCAGGTAGAAGTGACAGTCTGCTGGTGGGTCTTTCAGCTCTGTGAAGAAAACTGACTTTAAAGGAAGGGAATGTAAGGTTATGTACATTTTGGGTTTGTTGGGTTTTTTTTTTTTTTGGTGCTTTGGGCCTTTGTTGCTCGGTTTATTTGTATGTTTCATTTTCGTCTCCAGGCCAATGGATGAATCTGTCTGCATATCAACACAACATAGCAAAGTTCAAGAATAAGCCTTCAGGAAATACAAGCTTTGCACCTGGAAAAGAACTTCCTCCACATTGTTTTAATGTCTGCCGCTCATATCTTCTTTGCTGAAACTGCAGACACAAGTCTAGAGAAGGAAAAGAAACTCTAAGTTCAAGCCGAGAACTCTGAGCCAAAATAGCACCTACTTGTGTTCTACCTTCTCGAAAAGAAATAATTGAATTAATAAATATGACTAGTAAGACTAATACCTGTTTCTATTTACCAAGCACTTGGTCCTTATTGTTGTACTTATGTTTTGTATTATGCTTATTCAATTTCTATATTCTTGCAACCTTTGTGTCTTTATATAATGATAAAATAGGCTCATCCTGGCTAACAGTACAACTAGTATTTTAATGAAGAATTTAGGGATTGGAGAAGCATAGTTCTTCAAGACATACTGTGCCAGGGTTCTAAATGTTTTACTTGAAAAGATTCTATCCAAACCTAGTTGGCAATATGTACACTGTAATTATCAAAAATATTCCTGTTAAAAGAATTTTTCATTTTAACTTAGAGCTCACAGTTTGTTGCTCTAATTTCTCCACTACCAAGGAAAAAAGAGCAAAAGAAATATTCATTGGGCCATGTGTAAATCATTCATCTGAATGTACTAGCCTTTCTTCCTTATCAAAACCCACATTAAATATTTTTGACAGTCTCCATTTAAAATTTCCAGCAGTAATAAGCAAACTGTACTTGGGATACTGTAACCAAACACCAACATTGTTCGCATAGCTAGCATTCTACAGATATAATCGTACCACCAAGCTCATGGCCCAGGTAAAAGCCCAGGTAAAATCCTGGCTTTTCTAAAGATCATTGTTGAGAAACAAGTGAGAAGGGAAGGTATCTTAAAGGGAATAAATGAATAGTCAAGGATAAGGCATGTGATCACTGGAAAAATATCTCTATTTAGTTTATATAACTTTGGCTTCCCTGTCTGTACAGATTCCATATAAGGAATAGCATCTTTTCAAGCTAGCAGCCTGGACATATTTCTTGGTTTTATAATTCTCACAGTCTGAGACATTCCAAGGTAGAGGGTCATTCAAACAGAATTGTAGTTTCTTGTGTATGTTTATTTCCTAAGTATCCAATGCATATTTTCCCAATGAGATCATAGATAGAGGCTTGGGGAATACTGAGTAATTTTTCAAGCATGCCTGAAAGTAACAGTCAAAAAAAAAAAGTTCTGTGGGCTTATCAAACTTAAGTGCCAGACAGAGCTGGACTGCCACATCACGAGTTTTCATCGCTGTACAGCTCACTTGAACTCCAGCATTTATCTTGGAAATGATGTAAGAAAAGAGGGAGGAATGACATCTGTAACGTTTAGTTTAATGTGGTCACTAGGAGAATGGAACATGTAACATGCACCAGGTTTGTAGGACAGAAAGACAGAGCCTGACAGGAATGTCCCAGAATGCTAACCATTAGTATTCAGGTGCCTCTTCTCCACCCTGGCCGGTGAGCTGCCTTCTACCTATGACTTTCATTGTCTTGTCTGTGAAATGAGTCAGGCAGACTAAGATGGCAGCATGTTCTCTTTGGATAGGGACAGCTACAAAAAGTTGTTTCCAAAATGTAACGTTTGTTTCACTTGTAGACAAAGGAATCCAATGGCATAGTTTTACAACTTAAGGAAACGTGAAAGGCAGGACACATAAGGAAATGAGGATAGATTAAAAGAAAGAATCAGTGACTGATGGTTAATAACTCCAAGACAGTGAGAAAGGTTTATCCAAAAGTATTCCTTAGGCTTTATTGAATTATACAAGGAAATGGTTTGCTCTTTAGCCATTCACTAAATATATACTTCTCTTTCCCTTCATTCTGTCTTCATTGAACAGAAACATTTTCTGGACATTGGGGATGCATTAATCAATGAATTGAAGGAGTCCAGGATCTTAAATTAACATGAAGGAAAAAAGATCAACAATGAATAAAGATAATAAGAAAGCTGTCTTGTAGATCAAACAGGCTAAAGGAGAAAGAGAAAGTTGAACAGGCTTCCGGGATAAGGAGTCTGGGAGCCTCTAACATCTTGACTTTTAAGCTGTGGGCTATGAAGATCCCAAATTCTTCAAACCTATTTTAGGCTGCTTTCAGAAGATCTTTTAAAATCCTATTTCACTGATGATGCATGAGTAGGTCTTAACCTCTCCCAATTCACATCTTCACTTTGCAAGAGCTCCAGAATCTTGGATTAGAATTCTAGTCTAGATAGCTGTATCAACGTGCTGCTTTGTCTGCAAATAGGGATCCATTAGAGTCTTGAGACAACAAACCTCTAATACTCAATTAGCTTAGAGTTCATTTAACAAACACAATTCCCTTTATTTGATGTATTTTCAATGTTGCTTATGAGCTCCATTCTACTTAGGAGTATGAACTCACCAATTATTTGCCTTACATTATGAATCATTTATCTAGTCAATCTAATATTCTTCCCTTATGCATCTTAATACCTCAATTAACTATTATAAGTCATTTGTTATTTGTATACCAGAAAACTGCTTTCCAAGTTATTACTTATTGGTCACAATCAATTAGGGAAGTTTTTAGACTATGGTTGTCTTATATAAATACACTGGTAAAGTTCAGCTCCTATGATTTCTGACAATTAAATTGTTCTGTCACTTGGGGACTCTCATTAATCTCAACTTGTCATGCTTGTTTATGCAGGTTATAATGGCCTATGTGTGTGAGTGCAATGAGATGCTAAAAGGCTTTTCTTTTTAACTCTTTGATAAAAGTAAAACTGAAATACTTTCTCAGAGCAGTGACTTTGATTTGTAGGATGCAAGAGAGTTGAACTCCAGACGATGGCCTATACTGACTCCAGAATAACCCTCAGGGATATTAATGCAGATTTGCAATTAAGAAACTAGAAATACAAAGACTGACTTTTGACTGCCTGGTTTCTTGGTGTCTGTGTAATCAAAAAAGGAGAAAATCAGTAGAGAAATTCCAATTGTGTTGCTGTTCATCTTCACAACTTAGAAAAGCTTGGATATGTCATGTTTGTAATCAATATATATATATATATATGTATATATACATGTATATCACTATTGTCACAAAGATACTGGGGAAGAACTTAGATGTAAAATACCGTAGATGAGGATTTGATCAATGGCAGGGATTTAAATGCAAGGAGTTCTTACAAAAGGTACTATGGGATTAGTATTGAGATGTAATTTATTGAGCATCATTATTTATGATGTGAAATATGCAAACAGTGCATTAATTAAATTCAGGTGTTCCTACCTTTAGCAAAACCTCTTGACAATAATTAAATCATACAAAGTGACCCAAGTCAACAGATTAGAAATCTGAACAGAAATCTAAGGGCCTTAATAAAGTCATAAATCACTGTAAAAAGAAATGGTGGGTATTATTATAACATCAAGAGTGAGTCTGAAAAGAATGTGTAATAATAGAGCTGATGAAAAACGGATCTGAAATAGAGCTGGAGGGAACAAGGGTAGCTCAGATACCCCGATGCTGCTGCTAAGTAGAAACCTGCTTGAGAAACAACAGTGTGGGAAAATTCAAGTTTTCTCTGAAAAGAAAAAAAGAAAAAGAAAGAAGCAAAAAGGAAGAAAGCAAAGAAATCAGTTGCACTGCTTTTGACTTCTCCAGATGTAGTGTGGTGAACGAAGTGGGGTGAAAGACATGTTCATTATCAAAAGTGCAGTAATTTAGAGTGATCTCCGTAGTTCAATATTTTAGCATCTGCTCCTGGAAAGCAAAGAAATTATTGGACTTCTATCCAAGTGTTAGATATGAATCAGGAAGTAGAATCAGTTACCCCAACTTACGGTGATGCCATAAGATCTGTGATGGCACTCCTGGTGGCACTGAATGCTTGTGACACATGACAAGCACTGAATTACCTGCTCATTAATTTCTGCAGTTATTGAAGAATGCAGTGTGAACTGGAAAGTCCCTACTATCATCCCTCATTTCAAAACCAAATAGAGCTTCTGTAACTTGCTCAAGGTTAAAGCCAGGATATAAACTTGATCTTCGAAACTCTAGCCTTGCATGTGGATCACCTACTGATTTGCTTCTCTCTTGTTCAAAATTAATTCTCCTCCTCATGCCAGACCATTTCCTTACTCCAGTGAATCTCAATACTGTAACCATATGTTGGTCATCTATAGTATTAGTTCGTTGATATCAAGAAGTACACCCAGTTTACTTTTTAATCCCACAGAGTGCCTAACACAAAGTAGGTATTGGCAATATTCAAAGGACACAGTGAAAGAGGCAGAAGGAATGACTGAGCTTGATGATTCATACTAATCCATCATGGTGGCCATACAATACAGAAAAAAATTTTGAGTGCAAATGAAGAAATGACTACTTCCCTGTCATCTTGCTGGCTAGCTGTGTGCACGTCAGCAAAGAATTTAGCTGTTCTCAGCCTCAGTGACATCATCTACAAAATGGGAACTTAGCCAAGGGACCCACTCAGATTCCTCGCAAATTCCAAATTTCTCGGTTTGATATTCATTTCAAAGGTGTTTGGTTCCAGTAGCCATGGCAAATTTGTCTTGTATAAATGCCCCATTACATGGTAAGCATTTTGTACAGATCACCTGCCTGTGACCTTCCTAGAATGCTATGAGGTTAGTACCCAGTACTGTGAGGTCAACACTCTCATTCTGCAGAGAAAGTGAAACATAACAGGCTTATAAGCTGAGGGTCACTGAGTGTGGTAGGAAGCCAGAAGTTGTTCTTATGTGCGTAGAAATGGACACTGTCTTTTAGAGTTTGGGGAACTGTTGAAGCTCTTAGCTAAATGTCTTCTTAGAGAGCACAGAAAGTATTTTCTGTGACCCTATAAATTTTCCAATGTGACTTTCTCCATCAGCAGGGACCTGGAACTCGAGAAAACAAACTGATCGTTCATTCAGATGTGAGTTTTGGAATTGCGATGTTCACAGTCACAACTGTGTTTCAAAACCCGGCACAAGCATCTCACAAAAGCATCAGATCACTGCAAACTTGTCAACACTTGGCTGTCTCTGCCATCTCTCCCAAGGCCAGGCCCCCAGAGCACTTTCTGTCTGTACTATTCAGCTGTCACTTAATCACACACTCCCTTGGCTAGCTTGTTGCTTCATGTGCATTAGCCTTGCTCTGCCAACACAAACACAAGTTCGTTAAGGACAGAAACGGAGCTTTAGATTTCCTTCCAGCCCACAGTGTCTACAGAACAGCTGGCCCCATGAAGTGACCCTCCCTTTCATTCAACTTATTCAGCACATTTTCAGCAGAAGGTCAGTCAAGGAGCCCTTTCTCCCCTTCAACTCTTCTGCCCTAAAAGAATGAGCAAGTCGAGACTGAACTCTGGAAGGGTCTTCAGTACCACATCATGCTGCTGAGCCTGATATTTGACTGCCAAAAATAACATGTTGAGCAGGGCACTGGTGGTTCATGCCTATAATCCTAGGTTCTCAGGAGACTGAGATCTGAGGTTGCAGATTCCAAGCCAGGCCAGGCCAGGCAGGAAACTCCATGAGATTCTTATCTCTAGTAACCTACTCAAAAAACCCACAAGTAACTTGAGCTGTGTCTCAAGTGATAGGGCATTCACCTTGACCAATAGAAGCTCAAGGACAGTGCTCAAGCCAGGGGTTCAAGTCATAAGACTGACAATAATAATGATAACAACAACAACAATATATTGCCGAGATGAAGAAGGAATAGCTGCTGGCTGCTTTCTAGGGAGAAGTTTGATTCTGATAAGGTTGTTCAAATGATAGTTTCCCAACCGCCTAGAGCAAGTTTAAACTCAAGCCCCACTGAGCCAGGATGATGCAAATCTCTGGAATCTCAGGACATTCTTCCAACTCCTCCCCTAACAGACATGCTCACACCTGCTCTATTACTGTTAAAAACGTAAAACACTGAATTAAGACTCTTTTCTTAGAAATAGGGCAATCTGGTTGCCTTTCTTCTGTTGGAAGTGATCCTACACAGCAGAAAATCTTTTAGAAACTTTTGGGTTGTGATATCCTAATGTTTTAAAGTTTATTGTTCTACAAGTAACTTTCTGGAGAGAACCACACTTGTGGCAGGGGGGAAAAGTTCAGATAACCCGATTAGGACTTTGCAAAACAAAATGCACGTCTTTGGCCCCTATTTCTCGTTGTAAATGTTATTTGATGAGTAGTATGCTCTGTCATTTCCAGGACTTGGATACAATACGAATTTTCTGAAACTAGATTATTCAGCTTCAGCAATTAAAATTAGGCTTATCTTGAGACTATATCCTAAATTATTAGAAATTGTTTTCTTCCCACACCTAGAAAGTGGAGGTGAAATGATTAAGATCCATTATAAATCATTTGTATTTCTATTTGCTGAAGAAACAAGCCTCGTTAGAAAACAAGAAAAGACACAGCAGTATCAAAGACAGCTAGCAATAATGTTAGTCTCTTTGTAGCCATTCTTTGCAGTGAGCCAAGCTCCTTCACACATATTTTTAATTCATTCTTCAAAAAAATTGTATGAGGGCCGGGAGTTTGGCCTAGTGGTAGAATGCTTGTCTAGCATGCACGAAGACCTGGGTTTGATAACTCAGTACCACATACGCAAAAAAATTAAAATAATTGTATGAGATAGTGTCTGTTCCTTTTTGTGCATGTACCTGCAATTAAGAAGCTTCTGAGACATACAGTAAAACCAGGATTGAAATCTGGATTCCTCCTCTTCCAAATTCAGTGTGTTAGCTACCAAAGTTAAAAGTGTACCCTAGCCAGTGGTGAACATTTAGGGATAATCTGGAGTTGGGTGTGCATGACTGACACTACTGGAGGAGGAAAGATGATGACTACCCTCCAATCTCTCAGTTTAGGTTCTACTGAGTGAGCACACTGTGCTCTCTGGGTTTGCTATTTAAAGGATGTGATGGGGGATGAGATCTAAAGCCAGAATCAGAGGGGAGAGTACAAGTGCTAACTTTGAACATGTTCCTTGAAATTGCTATTCATTGAAAAGCTGCATTGAGTAGAGATGAGCAAGAATCCAGCTGTGAGCAGCCCTCTGAAAAGTGTTGAAGTAAGCTGGCTAGTAGTGATGGGTTAGGAGTGCTTGAAGAGGTGACAAAGGCTGAAGGTCTCCCTGTGCCTCACGGATAGATGTGGTTACTAGCTGCAGACATCTCAAAGACTCCATGCAGTCAAAAGATAAAACCACTACACTTTATAGCATATGCCTTGTCCAGAATCTTCACCACCCATCATGAAAAATCCAGCAATAGCTAGGAGACTTCAGCGATGAACCTGAACCTCAAATCACCATACTGATGTCATTGTGAATGACATCATTAATGTCATTCCATCAGTGCTATGGAAGGAACTGAGTCAAGTAGTCTTCTCATCTTTTCCACCTCTTCTCCTTTGAGGAGGTAATCAAGCAAATGATATGAAGGACACATCAGGAGCTTTAGCACCAAAAGTATGGGGGTTTGTCAGGCATGGGTGGCTCACACCTGTAATCCTAGCAGATTCTGGAGGCTGAGATCTGAGGATTGTGGTTTGAAGCCAGCCTAGGCAGGAGCTCCATACGATGCTTATCTACAATGAACTACTCAAAAAAGTCAGAAGCGATGCTGTGGCTCCAGTGGTAGAACAGTTGCCTTGAGCAAAACAACTCAGGGACGGTGGCCAGGCCCAGAGTTCAAGACTCAGGACTGGCCAAAACAAAACAAAACAAAAAAGTACCAGGGTTTGAGCTGGGGCACTAGTGACTCATGCCTGTAATCCTGGCTATTCAGGAGGCTGAAATTTGAGGACTGTGGTTCAAAGCCAACCAGGGTATAAAAGGCCATGAGATTCCTATTTCCAATTAACCACCTAAAAACAAGAAGTAGAGCTGTGGCTAAAGTTGACAGAACACTAGCATTGAGCAATAAAGCACAGGGACAGTTCCCAGGCCCTTAGTTCAAGTTCCAAGACCAACAAAAAATAAAATAAGTACCAGCCAGTGTTCAAATACGTGCCTTCTATGAACTAACTACACAATCTTGATATGTTCAATAGATCCTGTCTTCCTTTTTGAAGGCAATGAAATTGTAAAACATTATATAATTTATAAATTGAAACTTATAGCCAGTTTTCCAAAATTTCAATTTGCTTCTCTCCTACCATACATTCATAGAAGGATAAAATAAGCCATTTTATACTAGGAAATCACATGCAATTTCCAAGAGAAAGAAGCCAAGATTCTTTTAAGTTCACAGAGATCATGAAATACAATACACATTGCCAGTTGCTAACATCAGTGTCCTTCAAATCAATATTGTACCCAAGCTCGACAGTCTCAGATGTGTTCCTTCATATGTAAGGGATCAAATGAGCCCATCTTCTCATTCATGTCTAAGCCTCACCACCATGGGCTTGACCAACACCAGCTGCTAGTGGCAGATAAACCCACACAAACTGGCTCATGCTCAATGTGGTTCATCAGCTTCTGTTTTAGAAGGACGCAGACCTCAAAGAATGTGAACAGATTCCAGCTCTTTGCTCAGCGTCTTCTCATTGGCTATAGTTGAAAATCCATAGGATAGCTCCAAGTACCTTCAAGGCTCCTTTTGCACAAAAACCTAGCCTAACAGAAGAGGAAAATGCACAAAAAAGAACATTTGGGACCGAGGTCTTCTGCACTTTGATAAACCAGACTCTGGTCCGATCTGTGGACTTGCAGCATTAGCCTAGCTTTGGGCATCTTACTGGGAATAAACTTAGTACCAGAGTTTGGTACATGTCCAAAAGATGAAGAGGGATTGGAGCCCAAAGCAAGTCTTGCTACATAGAGGTAGTATGGAGATTATACAGCAAAATCAAATGATGTCCAACATTATGTTCTAGTCCCAAAGAACGTAGACTTTATGTCTTTAATATGTTTACTTAATTCTTTTGTACTGTTTGGTGATTACAACAGGCAACCTTATGTTTGATGTCATTGATCGGTTCTAGAATTATTTCAAATCTTTATCTCTACCGAGTGTTCTCTTTCACTGTGCTAAATCAAGGAACTCCTAATAGAAATTAATGGATTTAACACACATATGTACTTAAAATGAAAGATTGGAGTTAAAAGTTGAAATAGTGGACCTGGGGAATAGATTAAGAGGTAACCCTGTTAAAATTGTACAGTTTCCAGAAGAATGGAAGAAGAAGAAATCAGATTTTCTTTATTCAAAATTCCCTGTCAGAAAATCCCCAATTTCCTTAAGGAATTTATTAAAGAGATTGAGAGGGCAGGTGACTCATAAGTCCCAAAACTACTCATGGAAGGACCAAGCATGTCTTTTCCAAGATAAATTACTTGAGAAAAAAAACACTGGGAAAGTGAAGGAGGCAAGAGAATCAACTAGACATATTAGGAAGCAGCCAAGGGTTATAAATATAAGAAAAATGGGTCTTCTAATTTCACCAAGAATTTAGAATATTTTTTTAAAATTTAGATAGAAAAATTCACATGCGGAATTACCCAAAATTTCTATCTGCAGGAAGAAATTTGGTCACCATTCTAAATTCTATCCAGAAGAAGTCTTCACAGTCTAGGTGACACAAATGTTGTTTAAGCCTCTTAAGGACAATGGCACTCTTTTTAAATTAACCTCTAAGCCTATCAGGACATCGAGAATGAATTGCTTCAATCTTATTAGCAATTGTCAGTTTGTACCTCTTTAGGATTGCACAGCTCATGAATGGGTATGAGAAGTTTGTGGTAGTTCCATTATTAAGAAAATTATTCCAATTAATTTCCTTTTAAAGTAAAAGTATAGGGTTAAGGGTATAGCTCAATAGTAGAATGCCTGCATAGAATGTGTGAGGCCCTGGGTTCAATCCTCAGCAGGTCATACACACACACACACACACACACACACACACACACACACACACACACACACACACATACATAGCAGATAAATATGTCTTTAAGCTAGGTAAAACTATTGACATACAATAGGATAGAATGCAGTGACTACAACAAACGGGCCTAAGTCAAATGAATGTCCATTTTTACAACATTCTCCTGGCACACGGTCCTGCCCACTTACATAAAATTCTCTTAGGGCAGCTTTCAATTCCCACAGCAATAGATTAGAATAGTTCAATGATGATATTGTCCACAGACTTAAAATGTCTAACCACAATTAAACCTCTTTTCCACCCCACCACCTCAGAAGAAAAAAAAAATGTCTCCCAAACTTTGGCCTTCCAGCCTGAATAAAACAAATAGATGCAGCTTTTCAACGAGTTCTCAAAGAATTAGGCATGTCAATATGTCAATAGCAAGATGGTGGCACAGCATTTGTCACCATTAGAAATAGCTTACCGACAGTGAGTTTGAGCAGTGAAGGGCAAAGAAAGGACAAAGAGAGAAGCAGGTCTGATTGGTGAGTCAGAGGCTCACCAAGGAACCAAGAGGGGACAAGGGAAGGAAGAACAAAAGTCTGTGCTCCCTGGAGAGAAAGAAGGAAAAGAATAGTAATTAGGAAAAAGCATCCATTGCCTTTGTCTGCCTCAAAGTGTTTCTTTCTCCTGCTATTGCGGCACATTTGAATGTTTTATTTCTTCGACCCTCAGAGCATTACCAAACAGTTATTATCTGAGCTTCTAACAAACAATTATTCCAGCTTCTAATTTATATTTCAATCATTTTAACTACTGATCTTATGATCACATCCAGGCTCTGATCACATTAGTGTCTATTAACTATGCAGCAACCAATAAAATCTGCATGAGAGACTTATTCCATATATACTCCCTTAGCGCAATTTATTAAAATAATGTAGACTATTAACGTTTAAACTAAATGTAATATATATATTTAATATAAAAATTCTCATTACTGTGATTAATAAAATTTTTACTGTAAGCTGATATTTAGTTAGAGAAAATGAACAAGTTATGCCAACTGAACTATTTCAGTTACATTAATTTAATTAAATATGACTTTTACAATATGTAGGATTACGTGCATGCCACTGATAATTCTAACATATTTAAGAAATCAAGAAGTCAGATCACACCATCAAAGTTACAGTTAAATCACCAAAGGGACTTTCCCATCAAAGAACATGGACTTCCTTCCCCGAAATCACCTCACTCCTCTACAGAGGCCCTCAGGAATTCCACTAGTTGAAAAGTAATAAAATAATATTACTAGCTTTTTCTCCATAAAGAAGTCTCATTGTCTTTCACTGTTGCAGGGCAGTGGGGGACTTGGAGGTGTGCACATACAGGAGTAAACACCTCAGGGAGAGAATCTAGAAGAAATACACATTAAAAGAGAAGGACATCCCATTCTCATTCCTTATATCTATATAAAAAATGCATTTCCTCAAATTAGTTCAGGGTGTATATATTAGTCAAACTTTACTTTCTTTCCTTTTTTTTATCTTTCTAGCTCTTCCACATTGAGCTGGGAAGTCATAATTCGCTGTTATTGCCTCCCATTAGAATCTTGGCCCAGTTTCACTGTCAGTAAAATGGGAATGCGTGGAAGAGGGGAGAAGGGATACAAACAATTCAGGCTTTGTAGCTATTCCTCCCAGCTGAGTTTCTTTGCTGCTGTCACTTGAAGGGATTATGATTTATGGATTCTTTCTGAGCACTATCACATGGCCAGTGTTGTAAATTATCTTCTACAATTCAGACGTACTTTTTATGCTCTGGTTTATTGTATTTGCCCTTTCCTGCTCTCTGCTTTCTGTGGTGGTGGCATTTTACTGATACTTAAGCTGTCCCATAACTAAAATCTGTAGATAAAGGTATGAAAGAATCTAGTCCTAATTTCCTACAAAATTTGGAAAAGCAAGGAAAGGGGCAGGTTGGGATGAGTGAATGTCGAAAGGAGAGACATTAATCAAGATGTGTTGTATTCATAAACTTTGTTAAATGGCAACTCCTTGGTACAACTACTTACAGATATTTTTTTTTTAAATCAAAACAAAATGTGAGCTGGGAGCTCACAGTTC
Organism: Megascapheus bottae; assembly: GCF_031878675.1. Classification (NCBI taxonomy): domain Eukaryota; kingdom Metazoa; phylum Chordata; class Mammalia; order Rodentia; family Geomyidae; genus Megascapheus; species Megascapheus bottae. Next base: position 37,856,653 of record NC_143515.1, read on the forward strand.
ACACCTTTAATTTTAGCTACCCAGGAGGCTGAGAGCTGAGGATTAAGGTTCAAAGCCAACTCAGGCAGGAAAAGCAGTGAGTCTTACCTGCAATTAATCACCAGAAAGCCAGAAGTGGCTCAAAATGGTTGAGCAAAAGATCTCAGGGTCAGCATGCAGGCAAACTGTCTTCAAGTTTATGACTGACAAGAAAGAAAGAAAGAAAGAAAGAAAGAAAGAAAGAAAGAAAGAAAGAAAGAAAGAAAGAAAGAAAGAAAGAAAGAAAGAGAGAGAGAGAGAAAGAAAGAAAGAGAGAGAGAAAGAGAGAGAGAAAGAAAGAGAGAAAGAAAGAAAGAAAGAAAGAAAGAAAGAAAGAAAGAAAGAAAGAAAGAAAGAGAGAAAGAAAGAGAAAGAAAAAGTAGAATTGCAGAGTTGAGGACAGCACTAATATTAACGATATAACCCTGGACCATTCTTAGTCTTTTAACTCTTGGTTCCCAATCCTTCTAGTGGTGATGTAGTAAAACCTGATAATAATATAACCATAGAGGGTTGTTTTAAATACTAGATGGTTATTGCAGATAGAGGCTTAGAAAAATACCATATACCTAGATCTGAATAATAATAATACTCCCACTAACAGAGATAAAAATGGAAGTTAAAACCAAAGTATTACTTTTCTCAGAGCTTTAGGACTTACAGAGAACTAGAAACATCTGCAAAGAGCAGAAAGAATACCAGACACTATAAAAATTTAATCCAGCTGGGTGCAGTGGCTCACACCTGTAACCTTACTACTCAGGAGGCTAATATCAGAGGAACCAGGTTCAAAGCCAGCCCAGGAACTAAAGAACATGAGACTCATCTCCAATTAATCACTAAAAAATAGGAAGTGAGGCTGTGGCTCGTGGGGTAGGACAGTAACCTTGAGCTGAAGAGCTCAGGGACAGTACCCAGGCCCAGAGTTCAAGCCCCATGATCCACAAAAAAAAAAAAATTCAATCCAAAGGCTGGAGATTATTCCACTGGGACATTTGCATAGCAAGAATGAGATTCTAAGTTCAATCTCCACTATCAAAAATAAAAAAATGGAAATCTAACATTCTGGATGGAAAAGAGAAGGTAGTCCTATGCTATTCTTCTTACTGCAGTGAACTAGAAAATGGAGTGGAACACTGGTAGATTCCAGCCTCCCACTCATTTCCTACACCACCATATCAAATGAGTAGATAGATATCTCAAACTAAGGAGTTGTGCTCAAGAAATCCCTTTATTCAACCATACCAGCTTCTTTTTAAAAAACTCTTCTTGGAAATGACTGATGCTACAAGCATAACCAAAAATGCACTCTTTCAAAGAAGTCAAGTTAAAAGCAAGGTCCTTAAAAAATCTCTTGCTATTTCAAATTCATCCATAGCCCTGATGTTCAATAATATGGCTTCATATTATAAAGCAAGATGCTTCTGCCTCAGTAACTAAAAAGGATAGGAATGAGCCAAAACAAAACAAAAAAAAAACCAATATGCTAACTTTGAAGGGGTGGACAAAGATCAGCACTAATTATTGTAATTGTTAAACTGAAGGGAGAACCAGAACCCAGCCTGAATTATCACCCAATCTCCTTAATAGATGTGGACAGAGAAATCTCAGAAAAGGTGCTGGCTAATAGGCTGGAACAGATATTCCCACACCAAATCCATCCCAATCAGGTGGATTTATTTGGAAAGGACCATCCGGCAATAATGGGAGGCAATTATTAAATGCTGTGCAGTGAACTTCTGGAGACAAGGAAGAGTCTGTGCCATTTCACATCTTCCCTGGTAGCGCCTTTGATCACCTAAGAGCTCGGGCCCGCCCCTTCATTCAGTCATAATTTGCACTGAAGGCAACATTGTTCAGGTAGAGTTCTCAGGACTAATGAGTCCTCTCTTCCCCTTTTTCTAAGGAACTAGTTAATAGAACTTGTGTCATCACCTTTGTCAATTTCCCCTGCCCTCCCCCCACACCCTTATTCTATTTCAAAGATGGGATAGAAACTTCTAGAAGAGGCATTCTCTTCTAGCCATAACTCCCCCCCTCCGGTTCTAGGATCCTGTCCTTCCTTTGCAATTCTAAGACTTTATTAGTGGGCAGTAGCCTTGGCTCTGGAATCACTCTTCCTGATTTGAATTCAGGACCCAACAGATATTAACTGAGAAAAGAAATGAGGTCAGATTTCTGTCCCCTGGGTCTTGATCTACAAAATGGGAAAGCTGTAGCATGGGCTTCATTGGAAAGATAGGAGCCTGTACACTCTTTTGAGTTCATCCACTGTAAGGGTAAGTTTATTAAGTGAATGCCTTGTGTGTAATAAGTGCTCAACACGTTTTAGAGCGTTTCATCATCATCTTTATCATCTGGGAACTATACTTCACAACTGAGTTTCTCAAATTCTATTTTCACAAGGCATTTTAGTTAAGCACTTTTTAAATTTTTTTTATGTCCAGGAGTCAAGATTTTTAGGTAAAACTTAAAATCTGGCTGTACATTTCTTTCTTTTTTTTTTCTCTTGTTCAATCTTGCCCCTCAAAATCTATTCAATGTCTCTGTGTTTTTTTTTTCTTCTGGGCAATTTTAAGTCATGCTTTAACACACTTCCTTTCAAAAACTTCAGTTGTATTTATTTTATTCCAAATTTTTAGGTGTATTTTTTCTTCTCACATGACTTTTGCCATTATTTCTACAACCATACTTGTGTGTTCATTAATTAATTTCTGGCTACTCGGTCCATTCCTCCTTTATCCATATTGCCTTAAGTATAGTCTCACTTCCAAGTGAGATGTCTGCTTCAGATTTCTACAGTATTCCTCTGCTTCTAAATAAAGTACCTTCTTTAGGTTTAAATGTATATTCTGTATTTTATATGTATATTTCATTGACATCCTGACAAAAAATTGTTGGTGGCCCTTTTAATGGTAATTTTAAATATCTTTTAGAAGCTAGAAATCTTTTGCTTTGCTGTTCCTAAAAAAATGAAATCAGACTTTCTTCTTACCTTCCAAAATTTCTGTGATTTTATAAAACATGCTGCAATTTAAAATAATGCATACACTGACCATAAAAGCCATAATAATGTCTTGTAGTATAATTGGGTGTTTACCAGGCTTCATTTGTTTTTTCAATTAACTACACTGCATCTATAGTAAGATCAAGAGTCTGTTCAGGGTTGTGGGTGACATATAAATTATGTCTGGAACCACAAAGACTAAATAATCATAGACACAGAGGCAAGCAAGTTCATGATGCTTTTGGCAAGTCAGAAGTAGAATTAAGTATGTATAAAGAAGATCCTTTGAAGTGACTCTATTGTTTGGATTTTGTATACCTATATATGTGAACATATCTACCACCTCACATATTTTAGTTAGTTCTGAATGAGGTGATTATGAAAACCCTAGAGAGCCATGCTTAGGAATAGACTTCAGCCAATAAGTGGATCAGAGCCTGACTGCATTGTTACAAGCCAAAGCTGAGTCCAAACATTGGGAACTAGGTTTTCAAGTTCAAGTTTACTTTGTTCTTTATTTTTTCACTGCCAGACAGTTCTCTGTATCATTTTCTGAATTTATATTTGGATATTATTCCTGATCGTCTTAGGAATTCTTACAGCATGAAATGGTGATTAAAGCTTCAAATTGGATATGATGAGATATCTGACTCATTATAAACTTGGCATAAACAGTTCATAAAGGAAACTTTAAAAAATATGACTTTCGGGCCGGGAGTTTGACTTAGTGGTAAAGTGCTTGCCTAGAATGCACGAAGACCCAAGTTCGAGTCCTCAGTACCACATACATATTAAAAAGCCAGAAACAGTGCTGTGGCTCAAGTGGTAGAGCTCTAGCCTTGAGAAAGCCCAAAGACAGTGCCCAGGCCCTGAGTTCAAGGCCCAGGATGCCTTTCTATTGAAAAGCAATACATAAAATTAGGAGCATCTGATAATATTTCAAAACCTGAACTCTCTACCAAGGTCTTCCCTGTAGCTGAAGAATTCTTTCAGTGATTAGAACAGTTTTGTGGGTATAGCTGGCCTGGATTCTTGACTGCAACGTTAGCAGTCAACATACCAAATCCACTGAGTTAATCAGATTTTCCACCAGCACACTAAGAACTAGCACTTTGATTTCACCATCTCATTCCAATCTGTGTGTCCTTAATCATGTCATGACTAACTGACTTCCACCTATTGTCACCTATGACATCTGAGCTATTTTCAGAAAAACGATCAGAATGATGAGAAAAAGAAGAAAGATTCACTTCAACAATAAATACATAGCAAATTTAGAATCTGTGTCAGTAATAATCAGCCAGATCTATTTTCTGAGATTCTGCCTATACTAAGGTATTTTATCTGTCAGGCTAAATGCCAGGGAAAGCTTTAGACCTAAATGAACGATCTATATGTAGGTCTAAACAATGTCACCAAACACTTCCTCGAGGAACATCACCTATATAGAAACCATCAGCAACAAGCTGGTCTTTAATAATTTTAAGGAAACATATGCAAATAAACCAATCTGAGTAAATCAAGCTCCCTGACCAAAATATCTATCCAGACATAGATATCATAAAATGATTAGCACCTTCTGCTCAGTAGCTAAGATCTGGTTTTGTCTCATTAATAATAAAAGAGTTCTGTGTTCCCAGAAACAATAGATTTATTCAGGCTGAGTTGTTGTTTGGGGCCTGAATTTTGAAAAGCTGAATCTCTTGCTTCAACCCTGAGTTTATAACATGGCACACCTGGACAATCTGGTTCTCTCCAGGGAATGTACTAACTCTGGAGTTTTTTATGAATCTGAAGTCCACCATATGGAACAACTGTGTCATTAAAATGAGCATTAAAAAGATTTGTTCACTCAGCAAGATTTAGACAGACAATAACACTTGGCACTTATATAGTGCCTTTCACCTGTCCATCTCCAAGTAAGCAATTTGTAAACACATATTGTCACAAACTCTGTGTAAGCCAGAGGTGTGTCAGGGTTTGCTCCTGCTTACCAGATAGGAAGTCCAACATAGTAAGTGAGATGGCACAAAATCCAAAGACAGAATGAAGCAGTTTTTAAATGTTATTCCACAAATGATCTCATATGTGTTGTCTTAAATAGTAACTGAATTCTGTCTTCTTGATAAGAGAACAAAAAGAGGAACTTACATATGGTGTATATTTGTTTTTCCTTATCCTGCCTGGGATCTTCAAAAACAGAATTTTTCATAAGACAAATAATAGCATTACTTATATTAATTGTGAATGTAATCAGTTGAAACCTCATAAATACTTCTACTTTTGTAATTCAGTGTTCTCACAATAAGAATTAATAGGATTCCTATGCAGTTTCAATTAGGTTTTCCATAATTGTCATCCTGTTTAGATGCCTGACTGTTTACATATATTTTTCAATAGGTCAGAACTCAGGAGTTTAAAGAGATAATGCATTGTGTCTTCTAAATGACCAATAATCCTCACAATTAAATATGTATAAATTTTATTTTCCTTTCCAACCTGTCTGTCTGATTATGCAATGCCTAGCTTCCCTTTATGTGTCAACTTCCCTTCATGATATTTTTTTACTTGTGTAGCTCACAATTATTTGGAGGAAATACATCTTACATACCTGCTTATCAAATACTTACATTGAGATAGATTATAAAGCATGACTATGGATATCTACATTCAGCCAGGCACAGGTGACTCATGCCTATAAACTTAGCTTCTCAGGAGGCTGATCTGAGGAACTTGGTTCAAACCCAACCCAGGCAAGAAAGTCTGTGAGGCTCTTACCACTATCTGACCACCAAAACACTGGATGTATAAATGTGATCAAGTGGTAGAACATAAGCCTTGATCAAAAACCTAAGGAACAGAGCCCAGTTCAAACTCTTGTGCAAACACACACACACACACACACACACACACACACACACACACACACACAAAGACATACGCGCACACACATTACTCCAGAAAACTACTTTGATGGGGTAAGATAAAGCTCACATCATAAAGTTCATGTAGACTACAGCTACAAATGGGACCAATATAATAGTAGAAGCCTGCATATTTAGAACCATTTTTTCATATGCAAAACAGTCAGTTAAGAAGTATATCACAATGTTCTAGGTACCAAAGTCAGGTACAGTAACAACATGAGATAAGCTATAAGGGGAAAAAAGAGAAAAGAAATAACTTCATGTAGTATATTAAGAACAATAATCACAAGGATAAAGCTCTTGTTTCCATATCCTGGAGTTTGCTTCACTTAGCCTCCTGGTATATTGTATATATGTTTATTTGTTTACTTGAAATAGGGAAGGGAATGGAATAAACAAGATGATTGGGAGGTGGTGGGGGGAGATAAAGTGGGAGAAAAACACAGGAAGGGGTATCAATGTTCAAGAAGTAATGTACCCACTATCTGACAAATTGTAGTTTCTCTATATATATCACCCAGACAATAAAATACAATTATATATATACATATATGTATATCACAAAGGGTGAACCAATGCACAGAGATACTCACTAGACACAGTGTTGGAAGTGAACTTTACAACTTGGGGGTGAGGAGAGTTGGCTGCGATAATGGGGAAAAATGAGGGAGGGGATAATGCTGTTCAAAAAGAAATGTACTCATGACCTTTCTTATGTAACTATAACCCTTCTCTCTATCACCTTTACAAGCAATAGGGAAAGATTCCTATTGACATAGTGTAGATAATACATCCTTAATGTTAGGCTATGTTTATAAACAATTCCTACATGATCTAACTGCCATTTTCAAAGAAATTGATGACCACTGACGTGGCTTCCATAATTTCTAGAAAAGAGAATGTCATTGGCTCTTGTTTTTTACCCTCTCTGCATGTCAAGTAATAACACTTCAGCTGGTTATATCTTGCTCTGTGGCTTAAAGCTTGCACTCTCTTATACTCAAGAAAACCCCATTGCCTGCTTCTCAGCTCTACCAAGAAAACAATACGTGGAGAGGTGGTGGGGGAGACCATAAATTGTTTAAGATTTAGTACCCAGCAATGATAGAAATAAATGCTTACGGTATAAAATAGTTCTGTTTCTTCAAAATTTGTGTTTGCAAATGAGATTTGACCTCAGGAATAAAACAACAGCCCTTATATTCAATAAGGAAAAATGGCCATAGGAATCTGCACATAAAACTATGAGTAAATTATAGGAACCAGCAAATGTTAGAAGAAAAAATCATGATGTGACTAATAAACACAGGAAAGAATACTTTATCACAGAGTCAATCAATTCAAATAAAAATTTATCAAAGATTGGAAATATAAATAAAATACAAACAAACATAAATTAGGTATGATATAGGGTTTTTTTTTTAAATCCCATAGGGAAGTTAAAACAGACATGAGAAAATTTTCATTTTTTAGTCATGATCTCACCTCTGCTAAGGAGATACATGTGATATTAAAGTGGAAATAAAATATATCCAGGAATCCTAGAGCCATATTCAGTCCTTAGTGCTGACATTAATAGCAATGCCAAGACAAAACCTTTCTGATCTGTTTGTTCCTTTTCACCTATAATTGACATTGGAAAGTCAATTATGAATGTTGTTTTGGGACTGTGTCTTTTGCTTTGTTTTGATTTGGTCTCAATTATTGGTGGCCCACTTCAGGAAACATGGGAAACATTTGATCTTGCACAACACTGGTGTGTAAGGGAAGCCATTTGAGGGGGGCAATTTAATTATAACCTCGATATTTTTCTTTTTCTCTATTGTACTATGTGGGTACAGGGAATACCAGAAGCCTTGCTGTCACTTGGGAACTGACATGCACATTTCCTTTGATCTTAGATTCTACAGAAAAAATTCTTTCATGTATATTTGCCCTCTGCACATACCTGCTAACAATGGCAAATGGGTAGGTAAAATGTGAAAGCTTCAAAATCTTGAAACACTGGAGTATGTGAGAGCAAGTGGGGCAAAAAATGGAAAGAATCAGTAACTATAGATCAAATTGAAATAGTGTCATAGCACAGCATCCACAAAAAGAAGAGCTGACACTTGCTCAAACCACATTCACAAAAAAAGAAGAGTTGATACTTGCTGCTGAGAGATCAACAGAGCGATTTCTAAAAATATGCCCATAGGATGCAGAGCATAATCCAACTTTAACATAGAAGCTTTGACAAGAACTGGGGGCCAAGACTACATGGAGTTCATTGACGAATGTAAGAGGAACTGCTAGAGTAAATGAACACATATAATTCAATTCTATCCCAGAAAAATGAGAAAGATATTATTGGGAAATAAACCATAGCATGAAAAATTATGAATGTATACCTTTAGCAATCCCATTTTATAATATTTGTGGTAATTTTTACCATAGTAAACAAAAATAAATTGGAGTCATATTTACTAGACTATCACGTAAGGTATAAAATAATATGTATGAATTTATACTGATATCCATATGCATTAGATAAATGAATTAGGGCAAAGAGAAAGATCTCTCATAAGAGTTAAGAATAATTCACATATAGAAGGTAGTCATTCCTCAAAAGACTGAGTTATAAGTTCCCACTTCATCATGGGCTGCATTTAATGATTTCTGTTCAAAAAGTTCAATATAGAGAAGATGAGAGGGTAAAATGAATGGAAAACTAACAAAGTGGATTATCAAGAATAATATATCATGTGGGTAGTGTGTGCATATATATAATGAGATTATTTTTTTAACCTCTCAAAAAGCTGGAAGCCCAGCCTGACCAAGAAAAATCATAATACAAGCTCTATTAGAGAAGCAGTCTACAAACTATCTAGCCAGTCCTTCTCAAAGTTGCAAGGTCATCAAAACCAAAGAAAGTTTATGAAATTAATTGACTTTATGAACAAGAAGCTAAGAAGACAAACCTGGATAAACATCCTGGATAAATTTCTAACAGTGAAAAGGGGTACAAGATAAAAGGTTCTAGCTATAGCTAAAGAAATATGAATAAAATGTAGACATTAGTGAATAATAATGTATTCAGCACTGGTTTATTGTTTGCCACAACATTGCCTATATATGAATAATATGAACATTTGATAGAAATGTGTATGGACAACTCTACACTAAATGCAATTTACTGTAAATCTAACTATTATAATATTCCTATAAAAGGAAAACTATTTTACATGCCATAAGAAATATAGTAAAGTACTTATAGGCAAGTATAAAAATAGAATAATGAAATCTTTTGAAACTGCTCTAAGAAAAAGGTGAGGAGAATGAGGGACTAAGTCTGGTTGGGATACATTGTATGTATATACATAAATATCACAACTAATTTACCACATGTACAATTAAGAAATGCTAATAATGGCTATATTTTAAATACATGTAGTAGAGTTTGCTTCTTAAGCTTGCATCCATAGACATTGATACATTCACTTATTAATTCTTATACATTATCCATAAAGTCTTGAATTTTCTGTTTAGAATATTATTTATTCGCTATGAATATAGCAAAATTTCTTTCATTTCCCTGAGTTATTACTATGGGTAAGACTATTAGAACTATGTTGAAAAGAGTCAGTTGCAGCCATTTGATGCCAGATAAAGCAGAAAGTTTTCAACAACTCACTATTAAGAATAATATTCACTGAAAATATCTTGTAAATCCTGTTATAAAGTTATGGATGCTTCCTTTGATTTGTGGTTACCTGACATTTCTTGTTTTGTTTTGTTTTGTTTTTTAATCAGGAATGCATGTTAAAATTTACCTGATATGTTCTGATGTATTTATTCTTGGTTATATAATTTTCATTGTTACATTATTAGTGTGGTAAAATACATAATCTGATATACATTTAAATATAGCAGATTTAAATAAGTCATCATTGCATTACTTAAGAAAACTCCATTTGTTGTAGTAGATAGCTGTGTCTTATAAATCCTCAGATAAAATTTTTTCTGATAGTTTTTATTATTATTTTGTAGGTAGAATCATGAAAGTAACTAGCTTCCTATAATAAGCTGGGATTGTTTACTTTTTAAAGGCACATATCTGAGCTTGGTCTTATTACTTTTTAAGTATATGGGAAAATTTGTCAGTGAAGCCACCTAGATCTGAAGATGTCTCTGGGGACAAAGCTAAAATTGCAGATCCAAGTATACAAATATATCAAGTAGTATGCAAATTTCCTGTTTCATCTTGTGTCAGCTTGCCTGTGTTCTGCGTTTTTAGTGGCTGACCTCATCTTAATCTACACTGTCATTGCCAAAGTCATTCTACATCTTTTTTGTTGCCTTTGATATCTGAAGAATCTACAATGGTGTCTTCTTCTTAATTCCTGGAATTGATAATATATGATAGCTTCACTTTTGTTAATCAAACTAAGAGTATGTCATTTTTAATTAAAGAATTTATTAACGTTGATTTTTACATCATATTTCAAATGACATGTTTAACAAACAGGTATTCAAGAAGGGAATCTCTATATACAATCACTGGCACTTAAATTTTAGAACATAATCAAAATTAGGCTGAGGGTTTGTATATCATATATACATAATAATCTATGTAGTAAAATATTATGTCTATAGAGTCATAAGTTTTTATGACTATGTAGTTGTGTTTATATTTCCAATACCATGTCTATAGCATTGGGTATGCAACTTTTGAGTCCTTGCTCTTGTACAGTTTGGATCTAATAGCCACATATTAAGGATACCATGCGCCTTTTGTTCCTTTGGTCTTGAATGCCTCACACAGCATAATTCACTCTAGATTCATCCACTTCCCTGCAAATGCCATTATTTTATTTTGTCTGTTGGCTATGTAGAATTCCATTGTATATATATACCACATTTTCTGTATCCATTCATCTGCAGTAGGGCATCTGGATTGTTTCCATTTCCTGGCTATTGTGAATAGTGCAGAGATAAACATAGCTGAGCAGGTGTCCTTATCATATCTTGGGTTATGATGCTCAGGGTAGATGCCCAGAAGTGGTATGGGGGGATGCTCATGGATAGGAAGAACCAACATAGTGAAAATGGCTATACTGCCAAAATTGATATACAAATTCAACTCAATCCCCATCAAAATCCCAAAGACACTCCTTACTGAAATACAAGATACAATCCAAAGGTTCATATGTAACAAGAAAAGACCTAGAATAGCCAAAACAATTCTAGGCAAAAAGAGCAATGCAGGTGGTATTACAATACCAGACTTCAAACTCTACTATAGAGCCATAATAACAAAAACAGCTTGGTATTGGCACAAAAACAGACCAGAAGATCAGTGGAACAGAATAGAAGACCCAGAAATAGAACCACATACCTATAGTCAACTTGTATTTGACAAAGGAGCCAAAGATATACAGTGGAACAAACACTGCCTATTCAATTATTGGTGCTGGCAACACTGGGCAACCACATGGAGAAAATAAAATTGACCCTTGTCTTTCGCCATGCACAAGCATTAACTCAAAGTGGATCAAAGACTTCAATGGCAGACCAGAAACAGTGAAACTGCTACATGATAAAGTAGGAGAGACACTGGAACTCATAGGCACAGGCAAAAGATTCCTGAACAGAGTCCCAGGGTCACAACAGACTGGAGCGAGACTAGATAAATGGAACTACCTAAAAATAAAAAGTTTCTGTACAGATAAAAACATAGTTGCAAAGGTAGAGAGACAGCCATCCAACTGGGAAAAGATATTCACCAAAAATACATCTGACAAAAGCTTAATATCCAGTATCTACAGGGAACTCAAGAAACTAATCCTCCCCAAACCCAACAAACATTTCACTAAATGGGCAAGGGAACTAAAGAGAGACTTATCAGAAGAAGAGATTAAAATGGCAGAAAAGCATATGAGAAAATGTTCATCATCCATGGTCATAAAGGAAATACAAATAAAAACAACCCTAAAATACCACCTTACCCCAACAAGAATGGCCAAGATTTTGAACTCAGACAATGACAGATGCTGGCGGGGTTGTGGAGAAAAAGGAACCCTACTGCACTGCTGGTGGGATTGTAAACTAGTTCAGCCACTCTGGAAAACAGTGTGGAGGTTTCTCAAAGAACTGAAAAGAGTATGTTATTTTTATATAATACATATACTGTATTGTAAATACACACACGTGCGCACACACACAGTTTATGATCATCTCGCTGTGGTCACCGTAGGACACTGTTCAAATGTAGTTCATACCGCCAATAAGAAATAAATCCTTGCCAGGTTCTGGTAGCTCACACCTGTAATCTTACCTATTCAAAAGGTTGACATTTGATGATCACAGTTAAAAGCCAGTCTGAGTAGGAAAGTCTGTGAGACACTTTTCTCCAACTGACCACCAAAGTGCTGGATGTAAAGCTGTGGCTCAAGTGGTGGGACAGCACCCAGGCCCTGAGTTCAAGACCCAGAATGAGAGAGAGAAAGAGCATGAGAGAGAGAGAGAGAGAGAGAGAGAGAGAGAGAGAGAGAGAGAGAGAGAGAGAGAGAGAGAGAGAGACAGAGAGAGAGAGACAGAGAGAGAGAGAGAGAGAGACAGAGAGAGACAGAGACAGAGACAGACAGACAGACAGACAGACATAGGGCAGGGTAAGGGAGAGAAATAAGGAATGGGAGAGGGAATGAAGGAATGAAGGAATGAAGGAATGAAGGAATGAAGGAAATCTTTTCCATGTCTAACATAATGAAATTCCCAAGAGATTAGATGAAAGGACAGCAGAATTATTTTAAAAGACACCAAAAATGAAAACAAAATAAAACCAACAAAACCCTTCCTAATACTAGGCATACATAGGGTTAAAAGATACAACAGTAAGGACAGAATGCACTTTTGAAACGAATGTGATTTGATGAGAGGAAGAATGACACTGAGTAAAAGGTGTATGGCTACGGATTGTGTGAACAGGATCCTGGCACGAGATGGTCTGGTCAGGAAACTACAAAGCTGCTGCAGATAGTATCCTCAAAGACAGGTCATTTCATTTTGGTAGGGTAATGAGGGAGTGAGACATTTTCCTAGACTTGAGGAAGAGAAAATGTTATAGCGGGTCTAAGCATATGGAAGCAGAGGATATTGGTTTGAAATAAACTATTTCATATTATGCTACCCTCTAGCCTGAATAATTCACAATACTGTACACAGGCCTTACACAACATATGAGATGGCCCGATTTGTTTAAAGCCATGTTCATTTGATTTCAGTAGTATACATATATAGGTGCTTTTCTTTAAGTCCCTATATGTCCTCTTCTAAAAATAAAAACTAATCTTTAGGAACAACTATTTCTGAATAAAACAACTCATGACTTTTTTGCATGTATGCATCTGTGTGTATGTGCATGTACACACACACACACACACGTGTGTCAGTTCAAGGGCTTGAACTTAGGGCCTGTGTGCTGTCCCTAAGCTTGTTTGGTTCAAGATTAGTGCTCTACCACTTGAGTCACAGCTCTACAGCCAGCTTTCTTTTACTTGTTTATTGGAGATCAAAGTCTCACAGACTTTCTTACTCAGCCTGGCTTCAAATCTTGGTCTTAAGATCTCAGCCTTCTGAGTAGCTAGGATTATAAGCATGAGTCACCAGTGCCTGGCCCCACGGACTTCTTTGCCAGACAAACCTTGTCTATAATTTGACAGATTTCAGTCTATCTGTAAATTGATCCATCTCCAGCATGTTCTGCATCACAATTATAATACCAGCATCTTACCTTTAAATGAGACAAAAACAAATAAAATTAGCATTGGTGGGAACCCACCACCACTCAATTTGTTTTGGGTTTAACACCTCCTTATTTTATATACCCTTTCACATAAACAGTTTTATATTAGCCTTTGATGTGGTGCTTTCCACCAATGTAATGTTGAGCTGTTTAAGCACTAATTAGCAGCTTTTATACAGAAGGGAACACATATATTAGAAAAATCCTGTAAACTCAGAATACCCTTTGGGCCCTGCCATTTGTGTGTGAAATAATGTGATAAAAAATGTACTATATGGTTAGTCATAAGACCTTCTAGGAATATAATCAATCACAAAAGAAATATAAACTGTACCTTTATAAACAAAAGGAGAAAAATGATAAGTCTCATTTAAGCTGAGCACGGGAATCATCAAAATGAACAGATGCATTTATAAACTAAGCACATTTCATAATAATGATAAAACATACTGCAAATACATATACATCCAATTGACATGTATGCCTTGCATTCAATTTTAGCCCAACTGGCAGCACATTTATTAAATAAAGACTTCATTTATTTCTTTCTATCACTTCCAACAATACGAAAGTCATATATGCATGCATATTAACTTTAACGGGAAATAAACTAAATGAGCTTTAAGTACTGTACACTGTGTAGTAAATGAAGAAACATTTGAATTGCAAAGGATTTTAGGACCGTACTCTTTGATAATCTGAAATTCTCACCTACTCAATTATTTCTGTTCATATAACCTTTAGCCTAGAACAGTTAAAACTTAGCAGACTGCTTTTCTTCTTTTAAGGCTTTCAACATACCTTGCTCAGATATTTGCAGTTATACTTCTAGTATATGTAAATAATTATATCCTTGAGTGCTTTAAAATTACACTAATTCCTACACCATTAAGGAAGCAAAATGTTTCTAGTTTTTGATGCCTCATAAGTGGGAGATATTAATTTTCAGATGAAATTATGCATAAGAAGGGTGAAAGCTTGGTACTGAGAAAATATTTAAACATAAATGTTAAGTATCTCAGGACTTACAAATGATTAAAAGCAAATAGAAAAATACCATCTGACTATATTTGGACTGTGATCCTCTCTCCCATCTATTCCATTTTTCTAGTCCCCAAACCAAGAGGCATCTTTCTATTTTAAAACTGATTTGTTGTTAGGAAAATCTAGTTTGAATGGTAGCAAAGACTCAAGAGGGGAAATAAAAGGCAAACTTCAATACCTTTTCCATGCTATGTCATAAATATATTGTAAATAGTAATCTGTTTTGATTTTATTGTTAATGCTTTTTTTATTTGTACAAACTACTATTAAACAATGTAATTTCCCAGGTAATTTTTTTAAAAAAATTAAAGGAAATTCACAGATGTCAAATTGTATATGCCATATACTAATACAGTACTAACCATACTTTGCTTTTGATTTCATAGCTATTTAAAATTATACTAAGAGAATGGAATTGTTCCATTATTAAGTAGAAAGTTCCACACAACAGGTAATTTCAATTTGTTTTTTTTAGTTTAATTTCACTATTAGAAACAGATTTAGTCAAATACTTCACTTTTGCTGTGAATATATTTTCAAATTTTTCTGCAAAGGAAGAAACCAGTTGAAACATGTGTTACTCTTCTTTCTTTGAGTGATATTTTATGAGGGTTGAACAGTGTGCTTAATATATGTGATATGTATAATATACTAAATATACTGAACGCTTCAGTTGGCATGACTCTTGGTGAGCTGTTGGTTTCACGTTTGTGTATGTTTCCCCATTCTTTTTTGATATAGGTGCTCTGATTTCTAGGAATTTTTACGTCAACCTTTGTGACTGGTAACACAATCCCTGAGTGAACACATACCTGATGGAATTGAGTGAAGACTGTAGGAGTTCAGTCCAAGAAAAAGACCATGCTTACGCTTTTTTCAGGGCTGCCTATGCTAAGTTATATGACCATAGTTTTACTTTCCTAAGACTGCTACCGCAGAGTACTGGAGACTGGATGCCTTAAAATAAAAGTTTATTATGTCAGTGCTCTGCAGGCCAGAAGTGTTCAGTCAGGGTGTAAAGTGGGATTTGTTCCCTCTAAAATCCATACTGAAAACTTCCTCCTCACTTCTTCATTGGCTGTCATTGCGATCTCTGCCACTGCAATTACTTAGTGTTCTCTCAGTGTGTATTCCCAGTGTGTTCTTACAAAGCAATGAGCTCAGGGGCTTAAGGGCCCACCCTACCCCATCTTTACTTTTTGCACCTGCAGTGATCTTATTTTCCAATAAAGTCACATTGGGAAATAAGAAGTCCAGCAGATCTTTCTGGGGGGCATAATTCAGCCCATACCCCACAATTTCCCCAGCAAGCGCAGGCCTAAATTGCTAGTGAGAATCTTTTTACTTAGATTATCTCCTCTCTCATGCTTGGAGTAGTTGTTGCCTGATCATTCTAAAGAAGCTCACTTTCTCCTTTAAATACCAGCCAGAGGAGGAGAGATTAAAGTTGAGAGTGAGCATTGCCACAAATCTCTCCTGATTCACAATGCATCCACAAACATGCAGGAGTTGATTCACATGTTTATTATTTTTTCCTTCTGGAGGAATTAAAATATACTTTCAGACAAAGTAAAGAAAAACACCGTCTTCCACTTCTATTGCAGTGGTCTTAAAACGACAACAACGTTGTAAAAATACTCTCTTGACCCACTAAGCTGGTCCTGTCCTCCATCCCTTCCATTCTGCGGCCTTCACCAATCTCATGGAGTCATTGTCATTTGGCCAATTCACCAACAAAAAAGTTGCTGCTTAAAAAAAAAGAAAGTAGCAATGAAAGAATTGAGGTGGGGGTATGGAGAGGCTTGACCTCCCCCCACTTAGAACTTTGTCCTCCAAGCCCTTTCCTTAGACTTTTAAGTGGTATGTGGCTTTTCTTCCCCCCCTTCCATCCCTCCCCCACTCCTTTCTTCCTTTTCTTTTTCTGGAGAAAAAGTCAATGAGATTTTTGAAAGGGCTCCAAATAGAGAGGTCACTTTTAAACAAATGATATATAAGGCAAGATAAATGTCCATGTCTCAGGGCCAGCTTTGTCTGGGACTGACTGAGAAGTTATTAAAGGTAAGGCCTGACTCCTCCACTGGTCAAGATGGGGTAAAAACAAGAGAAACATGAGCTAAAGAGAGGTGAGAAGTAACCTTAGGTTGAACATCCTAAACTTTCCACAAAGACTTTTCATTCCCATGTGGAATGAGGAGGAGATAACATAGATAGGCCAATCCCTAAGCAAAACACTGACTCTTGACATTCACCTAATTATCTTTTCTCATCATCAGTCATTTCTTGAAGGCTCAGCTTCATTCAGATGCCAGGTATTTCCAAAATTAATCATGTCATTGAAAGCGGCATCTTTTCATGTAAATGGACTTTGTTATCTACATCAGAAAGCACCCCCCACCATCTTTCAAGCTCATTTGTAGGGAAAGTGTCTGAAATCTGACATGCTGACTTTCCCCAAGAAAAAAAATGCTCAATATTGACCTCCCAACAAGCTGGGAGCCTTCAAGTGTATGAGTGTGCATGTGTCTGTGTGTGTGTGTGTGTGTGTGCGCGCGTGCGCGCGTGCAGCTAAGAGATGTTGGTCTGGCTGCATGCTAATTTGATCCATTATTTCAGGGTGATTGCCTTTCTAGTATTTAGGGGCAAAGCCTTTTTGCATAAGCTCTGACGGACAATTATTTTACGTTTCTTTCAAGAGTCATCATCCTATCTTTATCACCATTATATTAGGGAACACCAGAGCTTCTTTGTTTCCTTGTAATGCTTGTGGATTACAAACAGGGGTTACCATCTTATCCGGTCCACTCTGCTTTCATTTAAAGGCATTTTACAAACATTTCAGGACCCTGGACTAAATCAACACGTGCCTTGCTGGGTTTCTCTCTAAATTCAGTTCTAAGAAGGAAGGTGTTTTTGAGCATTGGGCGAAGTGCCACCGTATTTAATGTCTAAGGGAAAAAATAAGCGGCAACCTCTGGCTCATAAAGGATGGACGAATGAGGAATCGAAAGCAAATTCTCACTTTGTAGATTTATCACCATAACTTTCACAAGGCCTGTAAAAACCATACATGTTTAGATCCACAGCACCCCTGGGACACGCTAATTAGCAAGGAAGTGTGTCTGATGACGAACACCCTGTCACACCCACCCCATACCCAGACGCTTCTGGGTGAGCGGTGACATGACGCACAGGGAAAGTTCATTCAACTCAGATTCACTATGCTTTTCCTCTGAGCTTGAACAGTGGGGTGTTGACGGGGTGTTCTCCCCCTGGGAGGAGTGCGGATGAGAAATATTAATTACTTACAACCATCTCTCCTGTGTGGAAATAAAATTAATGTTGTGACTTAAACTGACAAAAACCAGGAAATTAAAAATTAAAGTGGAAACTCCTTTGTGGTGATTTCCCCCTTCTTATATTCCCCTTTATAATTATTATAAAATGAATTCAGTGAGGATAATTTGCTGAGAGGGGCAGGGAGGCCATATCACAGAGTTCATCAAGAAAAACAAAATGTATTTTTAAAGACTTTTTTTTCTTTACTTTTATGCTGTA
The DNA here is from genome assembly GCF_031878675.1 of Megascapheus bottae. Lineage (NCBI taxonomy): Eukaryota > Metazoa > Chordata > Mammalia > Rodentia > Geomyidae > Megascapheus > Megascapheus bottae. The sequence continues at coordinate 37,874,987 of NC_143515.1, forward strand.
AACTGGTTTTACCTACATTTTATATTCCCTAACCCACTTTATTTCTCTAACACTAAGATTTTCTTAAACCAAGCAAATCAAAATTCTCCTCCCTGCACTCCAAAATCTTTCATCTCTTTTGCTGTCCCTTAATTATTTCATATTGTTACAGTATTTCACCTTGTTATCTGATATATATGCTTATTTGGTTATTTGAAATAGGATAAGATAGGGGGGAAAACAACGTGAGGGGCGGGAGAGGGGGAGGGAAATGGGGACTAAGAAATGAGAAAAGGTATCAAGGTTTGCAAAGTAATGCACCTTCTATCTGGTCAATATAATGTAACCCTTCTATTAATTACAATAAAAAATATATGGAAAAAAGGTAAGCAATATTTCTCTCCATCTTTAAAATAAACCAACATGAACACAAAAAATACAGGATATGGTAAATCAAAATTGATAGAGAGCACACATGATTTGGAATTTGGATAATCCCAATTTGAAGTGTTCCACTAATGTCCAAAGGTCGAGAAGAAAAACACTCCAAAAAATCAACCTTTGAGAGGCTCTATTTAAGAACCCCTGTGTTCTTTCTAGCGTTTGAAGATTAGCCAAAAGGGAGAAAAGGGAGTATAATTCAAGGAATGAAACTGTAGGCTGTAGGCCAGCAGCACTGAGCATTCATCTTTCTTGCTAAGAAGAATGTTTCTGGGGAAGAAGTTTCGTGAGGGAGTTGGATTTTTCGGGCTGGCTTGCACTTGAAAATGGTCATGAACTCTACCTGCCTTGTCAAACCTACCTTTAATATTCATATTCATCTTGGGAGCCTTTCGTCATTTTGTCTCACTGTTGCAAACATAAATTCCTTACTCTGGACTATGTATTCTGATAAATCATCATTTCTACTATCCTACTTGGCAATAATACCCTGACTCTGCTGATCCTCTTGGTTTCCATAGCTTTCTGCACATTCCCAGAAAGTCATTATGGAACTATCAACTTCACCACAAGATCAAAAGCTGCTGGAAGGCAGGCTTCTCAAATGCAGTGGGCATGCTAGCAACACTAGGACGAAGGCCTGATACATAGCCACTGAAGGATTTATTTCGGATGTAAGAGGTTCCTTTATAGGAAAACTAGCCTAGAAGAGTTGAAGCACCTGTTCTTCATATGCTTCAAGATTTACAATTCCTGGTGGGGGAGGTTGTTTGTTTGTTTGGTTGGTTGGTTTTATGAGATTTTTTTTTCATTATCTCTAGAGCTGAGCACAGCGGTGGTGGTAAAGTTGCTTACTGTGTCAACTTGAACAGTATTCATGAAGGGGAAACCACATGAAATTTCCACAGCAAACCATTGTTATCCACCAACCAGTGGTGTACAACCATTTCTCATGACAGCATGAACTAAAATTCTACCCTTATTCCCTTGATGCAGAAATTGAGGTAAGATGGCATATCTTTCAATCCCTAACAAATAAGAAAGGTTTGTTGTTGTTATTGTTTGTTTTAGTTTGACAAGTTCCATGTTGATTGTGATTTTATAGAATTCCATACTGAGGAACTTTGGGGGTTTATAGAGACTTAGATAATGAAATGCAGAAGGTTTTGTAACAAAAGATGCCAAAGAAGCTCAAGATAATTTTGTTTTCCTTTTTCTTTTTCTAGGCACTATTCCCTATGTAGCCTAGCCTGGCCTTAAACTCTACATTCTCCTGTCCTAGCCTCACAAGTACTGGGATTCCAAGCATGTGCCACCCTTGCCTAGAAATTCAACATTTTAAAACTCAACTCAATTATTTAAAGTTGTGTGACTATCTGGCTTCATTACTATCTGCTAGAATATCACAAAGGCAGCAAGATAACCCAGCAGCATTCCAAAACTACTCTGATTTGAAATCTTATTCTTGCACTGCGGGCAGAGGCAGTCAGTGGGCTGAGAGTAATATTTATGCATGCTGCTATCTCTGATACTTTGGAAAAGTAGCATTTCTTTTTCTGAAAAAAAAAAAGATTTTGCTGTCCCTTGGTTATCTCATATTGTTACAGTTTCTCACTTTGTTACCTGATATATCGGATATATTTGTATTTGGTTATTTGAAATTGGATAGGGAAGGGGGCAAACAAGATAAGGGGTGAGGGGGAGGATCAAAACATGTGACAGAGTATCAATGTATGTGAATTAATGCACCTTCTATCTGGCAAATATCATGTAACCCTTCTATTAATTACAATAAAAATATATGAAAAAAAAAGAAATGAACTGACTTCTCTAAGCATAGTTAAGGCCTTCAGGACCTTTCTGGGCACTAGTCTTTATCATGAAGGGAGCTCTAAGGAATGGAATTACAAACCTGTCGGCTAAACATCATCCAGAAATTTGGAACAGAGCTACACATCAGTTTTATCGATGTGATCATCTCCTATACTTTACCTGGGAAATTCTCCAACTCTTTTCCCAAAGAGAAAACAACAATAACAACACTGGGCTCATGTCTTTAACCCCAGCTGGGCAGAAAGTTGGCAAGATTCCCATCCCAACCATTAAACCAGGGACAGTGGTGTGGTCCTGCCATCTTAGAGGACCTGGGCATAAATAGGAGAATCTCTATCTGAGAAAACACATGAACCTATCTACAATGACTAAAGCAAAAAAAAAAAGAAAGAAATGAAAAGAAAAGAGAAAAGAAAGAAAAAGAGGTGCTTCTTCAGATATTACACAGGTTGTATGGTGACCACTTACCAAGTCTGTGGCCCTGAGTTCAAACCCCGGGCATTAAAAAATAAATACAATTAAAACCCAGAAGGTGATCATCTTTCTATATGCAATGACTCCAGAATAGAAGTGGAAGCACTCTTTTGCTTTCATTATCTATCTACATTTCCATGTCACACACTGGCAAGGGCCAGTAGTTGCTTAGTTCTTGGGTTTTGTTTTGTTTTGACTTGGTGTAGTAGAATCAATCTCAAAAATACTTTGAACAATTCATCTCATCTTCTCCCCAAATCTGTTCATTTCAGCTTTGATTGCTGTAGGAGTAAATGAAAGAGTTTGTCTACCTCTGAAGAAAGATTCGACACATTACAGTCAAGATACCTATGTGATGACAATAAGCTTGTTTGCAAAATATCTCATATCCGAGGAAATGGGAATATGCACCATTTTATGGCTTAATACTACATATTTTCTGTCATACATTTCCTTAACAACTGCAGAGGAATGTCATGTAATTTAGCTGAGTATATTCTAGATAGGTTGCAGTTTCCTTTGCTTGATGTATTGCATGTGCTGTTTCTCTGTGTGTGAGCGTACAACATTTTACAAACATGACTTTAATTTTTACACCAGATTACATTGAACTGTAGAACTTTTGCAGCTCTTCATTCTAAATACTCTTTTTGTTGTTGTTTTGGTTGCCTAATGCTTCAAGGTTAAATCAAGAGTTTTTAAGTCAACGATTTACTATCTAATTTGTGCACTGTAGTATGCAAGAAAAATAAGGTAAATTTGGACCTTAATGAATTTTTCCCTGGAGGAAAAGCCATACAATGTCACTCACTTACATATGCACATATATACAGATGTGCTTACATGCTCATGCGCTTTTTATTAAAATGTAGCTCTTCATAGCAGCGTCCTAATCCAGCAGCTCAAATGTGATCTTCAGATCGGGGCTAACCAGGTTTCAGACTTTGCACTGTCTTTACTAACTTTAAGATGCTGGATACAGTTAATATCATTTGCTTCCTTTATCTCAAATATATAGTGAACATGATAGCAGAAGCCACATCAAAGCGATTTCATGAGAACTGTGTTCAGAGTGCTAATTATTCCTTTTTATTATAACACATCTCATAATTCTAAGGGACTTCCTAACCCTTCACCAATCCCAAAAGCATACACACACACACACACACACACACACACACACACACACACACACACTTGCATGCACACTATACATATACACACACACTTTTGCTCACAGATTTTTTTACTTATTTTATTTATTTTTACCTTTTACTTATTTTAAAACCAACATAAACAACTTCACATATGAGTCTCAAATATTTACCCAAGGCAAGAAGATTCCATTGACTGCTTCTGACTTGACAATTCAAAGTATTCTGCTAACTCCACCTGAGATGAGGTTTGTGGTTTGGCTTTTAATCACATTTATTTTCCTCTCATTGATAAAAAGGTTTTTTTGTGTTTTTTTTTCTAGTTACTATCTGGCATGTTCAAGGGGACACTGCCTCCTTCCCCCACCCCTCCAGCCCCCCGCCCCCATCCTTCTGGCTCCTGTATTAACCATACGCTATATACTATAGAGATGAATGTCCCCAAGACAACAGAAGTCCAGCCACAGATCCTGCTGCCTGGAGTGGCAAGAATCCAGACCTTGTTATCTAAAAGCCACTGCTTGGGGAGTGAAAGAATGAGGACACACAGAGTGGGCCTTTCTCACACAACACATGGCTTTCCAAGAATTCACTGACATTTCCTGAAGGTCACAACGGGCAAGATCGAAGTGAGGGAAATCCTGAGTGTAATTTGTGTATGATTTGCAAATTCTCGTATCTTTGCTTTGGTGCATGTAGAAATGGTATGAATATAAATATATTGAGTTAATAAAATAGAAAATGGGGCAGAGACTGGAAAGACTAACTTGAACAATATATTAGTGTTCACATACAAAAAGCCCTCAAAACTATCACCTTTATTGGGAAGTGAAAATTTATAAAAGATAGGCAGAAAAGAAGAAATTGTTTATTTGTTTGTTTGCCTTTAAGAAACCCATTTGGGAGAAACATCTGTATATATACATTAGTTATCTGGCTTGCTCTAGTTAATACTGATGCTGGAGATGTCCTTTGCTAGAAATTAATGTGTGTAATAAAGTTTTACATTTTTCATATGTTTTGAAGTATATGAGCTATATTTCTTTTGACTGCATAATTACTTTTTGTACACAAGAAAAATGAGGTGCTTAGCCCTAAGTAAATAACTTCAAAACAAACCAAGAATAATAGTTACATTCTTTTCATCTTCTAGGCTGTATACAATAAATATTTCCAGGAACTTTTTAAGTTACATTATTGTTACCTTTATTTTTTATTGAAAAATCACCAACTTCTACTGAATTGCAAGTAAGTTCAAACAAAAATATGCCCCATCCAATATTGATGCTTCTTTTGTATTTGTTGAAAGTGTAGTTGAATTACAGATACTAGCTTTCTTCTTAGTTGGTGTTAATTTCCAAACTGTTTTCCTTTCACACTATAAAGATATCTCAAAATCAACCTCTTGGGAATTAAAACAATAGATTTAAGGCATTTTGTGGAGTTTTTTCTAGGCTGCTTTTAATAAATTCCTAAAATCTTGCAGAGAAGATGTTATCAGCAAAAGCATGTGCTATACTGATTCCAGTCACTCTTTGAAAAAAGAAAACAAACTATATTTTCCAAGGCTAAAGCATCTGTCTGCTTCTAAACAATGGACTACTTTTTAAAAAAAAATAAACTTGCTCTGTCATTCACACCCTGAAATGCCCATTTGAATCTTTAACAATATTTATGTGGCAGCTATAAAAATCTCAAATTGTGATTGGGGGAGACAGTGCTACAAAAGCTAACAGACTTATTACAAGTCCACTCTCCCTTTCTGGTAGCTGGCTCCACCATAATTACCACCCATCTGTTTTCTTTACTCTTTGTAATAATACTTATTATGACCTTGATATTTAAAAAGAAAAAAAAAGACAAAAGTACTGAATTTGGTCAGGAGTTTTTAAGTTTAACCAAGCTTGAATAAACCAGAAAAAAAAAATTAAGGTTTGAAGTTGCTTCTACTGGACACTGTATGAAACAATCCTTGAAGTCAGATATTCTCCCCCTCATCTAGTGTAGTGGTGATGCTGACTCATGTTTTACCTAATGATGCTTAAACAAAATGAAACCATGGTTCTTTTAACTCTTTCTCTGGTTCCTTGATGTAAATCTGTGTGCATGTTTGTAGGAATGAGCAGCAGAAGTCCATGGAACAAAAGAGGAGAACAGATGTGATTCACTCACACAGGATTACCATTCATATCCACAAATCAGAATTCTCGGTGATTTTCTTTTTTTTTTGTCTTACTTTCTTCTGATGTAAATGTTTCTGTGATAAACAATTATAAATTTTCTTCTAAGGAATGTGATTAAGTTATAGCTTTCTAATACTATAGGCAAAATGAGGCAAGGAACTTTTGAATATGTTTATAATGTAGAAAATAATACATTCTACAGAGGAGCTTTATCTATTATAGGAGATAATGGGAATAGATGTGCTGAACTGGTAAGAGTAAAGCAAAAACACAAATTAAGAAATAATAGTAGCTATCTGTATCAGGCAGTAATAAGCTGCTTTCAAAAAGTTGAGAGAATATCGTCCAACATGGATTGATCTGAAGAAATAGAAAATATATGGAGAAGAAATACTCTGGCATGAGAAATGATGCCGTGAATAACTTGGTAAGAGTGTTGTTGTTTGTGCATTGCTTTGTTTGTTTGAAGAACATACACAGAGAATGCTAATAAAATACAGTGACCACTGAGAGAGGTAGACTAAAGAGAGATGTTATTTCATGTTTCCAGGCGCTATGAGTTTCCAATAAGCTCACTATGCCATAGACTTCACAGGCGCTCCTAGAGAGCACAGGCCATATGCCTGTGCCTTGAATACAACCTGCTCCTGCTCTGTCTGTCTTTTTGTTAGTTGGCAGTTGCCATGGATTTAGAAATCATCCATCATTCTGAAGGGCTTTAGGTCAATGGGACAGATTGCCTCCCATTAACTTTTGCTGGAACTTTTTCCTGGGATGAGAATCTATAGATTTGGAGTTGACATTTCATGAGGAAATGCTGCTCATAGCTCCTGTCCAACTCTTCTGTCCATGTATTTCATGCACTTATTATTAGATATTGAGTTGAAAGTCATCAATGGCTTCCTATTACTTCTGAAATAAATTTCAAGTTCCCTATCTCCACTGACTTTCAATGCCCTCAACCCTCCCCTCACCCCCCAGCATCCAGACTTTGCATTCAGTCTTCTCTTTGCACTCAGTGCCATCTTTTGAAGACTAGAAATGCCTTACATGCCTTTGAAGCTTCGTGATGTGCAAGTATCTTGTCTTCAGTCATCTGCTATCTACCCATAAAATGTTCAATGAAGACACCTACAATTACACAGCCCACTGAAAGATTTCCAAGCCTCAGGGAAGACTTATCACTCTCTCTTTTGGTCACAGATCCCGTCTTAGAAGACAGATGCCCCAGGACAAAGAGAAAGCACAAAGTGGATGCTGTGCATGGAGCTATCACGTGGCTCACAGAAGGACTTCCTGCTTCCCTCTCATCTTTATATTTTTGCAGACATATGAAAGGACTAGAAGCGTGTTCTAGAAATGTGATCTAAGTGCTCACATCTGGTAGGCCTACCCTTCTATATAATACTTGAGCTGTCTGTAAAACAACTGTTTTTCTCCTGTCTTCTCATCTTCTGTCCCTTCCTCCTTATTCCTCTTCCTGGTATAACTGAGAGTCACCCTAATTTATCTAAATGGTTTTCTTTATGTCCTATAACAACTAAAAGCTAAATGAAACAAACACCATTATTCCTCTTTATAATAAGCATATTCTTTTTTTTTCTTTGAGAGTGAAAAGCAAGATTCACACTTTAGCTTTGTTTAGCTGGATAAGAACCAAATATAGAGCCAAGACAGAGGTCAGCGTTAAATGATGACTTATCTAGTTGCAGATGAATAATTAGACTTGTGACACTTGAGCCTGGGATAGGGAATTGTAGGTCTGATTATTTATATAATTCATGAAACATAACATATTTTGGAATATAGCTTATAAATATTTAGGAAATTTTGTTTCTAAGTATCTGCAGCTTCTTTACAGTATACCAGGCTGTTTACTTTGGAACATCATCTCTTTCTCTTGAGTGGTAAGGTAAATAGCTCAGCAGAGCACATACTGAATAGTTAGTATTGTGAGGAAGAAGGGAAAGAGATGGCTGTTAGATGTGGACACTCAGTCCTCCCTCGTAGGAAAGGCCTTGTTATGCAGCTGAGAATGTTGGTCCTAGATGTACACTTGAAGGGCCTGTATTGGGCAGTTTCAGTGGAAAATGAATTTTTCTATTACAGAGTGCTCCAGGCTGATGCCGTGAAGGCTTTCTGACATATTTTGAAAATGACCAACAACACTGCCTTCATCCTCATCGATGTTCTTGGAGTCAGACATTGCTTTATCTTTGTGGTGGTAGAGTGTATTTGTTCACCTTGGCATATAGGTTGATATACTCAGCCAATAGACTACATGAGAGATCCATTGTACCAGTTCCAAAGACTTTCTGCTCTCTGTTCTCATTCTTGAGACTTGGGACTACCTGTTTTAATAACTTAGTCTGGCCTGCTAGATTATCATCTAGACACATGACCTACCTACCTCTATAACTACAGGTGACAGACAGTCAACAACTAGAGGAGAACTATCTCACTAACTCCAGTCTCAGCATCCAGATATGGGTGAACCCGGCTGTGACCAAAGACCCAGTGGAAAGCTCAGCACAAATTTCTAATCCACAAAAATCATAGCTAAGTAAATAATTGTAATTTTGAGCTACTAAGTTTGAGCCATTATTTCACCAGTAAAAGCTGACTGGCAAAAGCTTACAGAGGCCATAGGACAACTACCCAGAACAGTACTTGTGTTCATAACCAAGGACCAAGACCCAGCCATGTGACCATAAAACAATGGTGTCACTATAAGAGGCAGATAAGGCATTTGTCCAGCCAAAAATGTATTAATCCTGTAGTACAATTTAAGTACTGGTAATAATAAAAAAGCCAGATCAAGTTCCTGTTCCCCTTGATCTTATATTCTATTGGCATGTGGAGACAATTTAAAAAGAGTATTGTATTTATAAAGTGATTTGTTGAGCAGTAAGTCCTTTGTATAGCTAAAGTTAATAAAAATATATTTTAAGTAAAAAGTAAGTATGTATTATAATGTGAGAGATAAAAGTGATATTGCATAAAACTAGAATAGAATTTACTAGAGACTATACTGAAGAAGGTAGTGGGGGAAAGCCTAAACTGAAAGACAATATTAAACCACAAATAAAATACAAGAGTAAACTTCATGAGGCTGTAGAGAAAAAGTACTTATTGATTTGGTGGGATATTTAAAACAAAAATCAAGGCATTTGTGGCTCATGCCTGTAAATCTTTGATATTCAGGAGGCTGAGATATGAAGGATCATGGTTCAAAGATAGCCTGAACAGAACAGTACCTCATATCAAAAACAAAAACAAAAACTGGGCCAGGAGCATGGCCTAGTATTAGAGTGCATGCACGAAGACCTGGGTTGGATTCCTTGGCACCACATACATAGGGGGATAAAAGCTGGAAATGGTGCTGTGGCTCAAGTGGTAAAGCTCTAGCCTTGAGAAAGGACAGTGAGTTCAAGCTGCAATACTGGCAAAAACAAGCAAACAAACAAATCAAAAATCAAAAAACTGTGCTGGAGATATGGATAAAGTAGTAGAGAGCCAGCCAAGAAAGCAAATAGAGCAAGCTGGAGGCACTGAGTTCAAAGCCTACTACTGGCATAAATAAATAAATAAATAATGTCAGTGTGGCTGTCATGAAGACCTCAGTCCTCGAGATCTTCTATGACCTCCAGGATATAGGTACTCATGCCTATGTTCTTAGAAAATTCTACCGTCTTAAATGCAACAACCATAGAAATTACTGATAAAGTTTGTAGGTTAAAGAATATTCTAAGCTGGGCACTGTGTCTCACGCCTATAATCCTAGCTACTTAGGAGGCTGAGATCTGAGGATCATGGTTCAAAGCCATCTCAGGCACTAAAGTCCATGATCCTCTTATCTGCAGTTAACCACTAGAGAATTGGAAGTGGGGCTGTGGCTCCTGGGGTAGGGAGGTAGCCTGGAGCTGAAGAGCTCAGGGACAGCATCCAGGCCCAGAGTTCAAGCCCCATGACTAACAAAAAAAGAAAGAAAGAAAAGAGTATCCCAATGTTGAGTTATTCATTCATTTATTTATTTTGTGGGTCGTGGGGCTTGAACTCTGGGCCTGGGCGCTGACCCCGAGCTTATCAGTTCAAGGCTACCACCCTACCCCTTGAGCCACAGCCCCACTTCCTGTTTTCTGGTGATTAACTGGAGGTAGGAGTTTCATGTTCTTTAGTGCCGGGCTTGGCTTTGAACTGCGATCCTCAGATCTCTCAGCCTCCTGAGTAGCTAGGATTATAGGTGTGAGCCACTGCACTCAGCTTGACTTATTTATTACTGGTAGACAAAATCATATTCCCATGATTATACAAATAAGATTTCATAAAACATAAATTATTTATTAAACTTTTAATCTTAAAAAATGAATAAAACTTAAGTACTCAGAATTATCTCCAAGCGAAAGCAGAGATTTTGTTGTAATGGTGCTCATTTTTTTTTTCTCTTTGAGATGCCATATAATTATGTTCCATTGTCCAGGGTGAAAAAGGAAACAAGTGAGACATACTGCAAAACTTTACAATTCATGTTTGGCGTTTGATTATTTAAGAAAAAATATTGAAGGTCTTGATTTATTTATGGACTTTCAAAGACATCTGACACACACCACAGAAAAAAACATATAAGTTGTATATCTAGAAGAATGAACATATCAGTTTAGAAACTGGTGTGAACACATTCCACAACTTAAACTTAACCTAAAGAGAAATTCACACAATGGTTCAATAAAAGGAGAGGTTTGGGGCTACACTTCATGTGCCTGAATACAAAGCAATATGGAAGACACTATTGTCAGTTCACCAAAAATGATCTTTTCTTATTTCTGAGTTCAGAACTGTACTTGTCTAATGATCTTTTCTTATTTTTGAACTCTTAACTGAACTTGTCTACTTTTCTTTCCCGTGTGTGTGTGTGTGTGTGTGTGTGTGTATGTATGTGTGTGTGTGTGTGTATGTGTGTATGTGTGTGTATTTGTGTGTCTGTGTGTGTGGTCATATAACTGAATTCCAGGAGAAAGTATGGAAGCATTCAGTGCCATGGCAAGGCCATGAGAGTACTATATGCTCATATATATCATGTATGTTCTTTTCCTTCATGTGGCCAAACATTGGTATTCAAGGTAACCCATGTTTCTGTTAAAAATGGTACATCCTCCATTATTCTGAGTCCCTAAAAATTCAGGAAAAAGAACTATTTACCTGTTAAATTAGGAAAGAAAAAATTTGCTCTTTATGACAGTTGGAAGGTGTGATGTTAAGAAGCTATTGGATTTGGTTCCTAAAATAGGTCAGTCAATACAAGCAGTATGTACCATTCTTCCAGCCTATCCACATTAGAAAACAAATGTACAAGACCCTTCTAGTGGTAATGCTAGGGCAGCCAGCTCTTGTTTGAAAATCATAAAAGTTCAAGAGAGTCCATCTCAATCAATGGCTGGGCGTGGTAGCACCCTGTTCTTATGTCAAGCTATGAGGAAGCACATATGCAGTGGCATATGCCCTCGTAATCCCCAGTGACAAAGATAATTTCGAATAGGAGGGTCAAAGGAGAGCCTAAGCTTATAGTGTGACATTATCTTGAAAATAACAGAGCAAAAGAGGCTGGGATGTGGCTTAGTGGCAAAGCACTTGCCTAGCAAGTACAGCATCCTGGGTTTGATCCCCAGACAAAATAAATGAATGACTGAGCAAAAGAGGACAGGGCAGCTCAAACAGTAGAGTGCCTGCTTAGCATTTATGAGGCCCTAATTTCAAATCCTAGTACCCCTCAAAAAAAAAAAAGAAAAGAAAAAGGAAGAAAGGAATAGGAGGGAAGGAGGCAGGGAGGAAGGGAGGAAGGAAAAGAGGAGTGCCATCTCATCTCTTCCATGTCACAAATAGGTAGGCAATTCTCCCCACTTATTTGATTGTAGTTTCTTCTTTATGTGATAAAAGAGATACTGATATCTGTTTTGAGGCCCAATACACACATGTCTAGTCCAGGATTTGGGTTGTAAGTCTTTAATAATGGTTCATTCCTTTCCCTTTCCCTTTTTCAGTTGTCACAATAAGTCACTTAATCTGGTCCTTTGTCCTTCTGATGGGATTAACTGATGTCAAACCTTAGAAATCTCACAGGATTATTTTGATAAGCAAAAGTTAGTATGTATTATGGCACTTTAAAGGAGTATAAATTACTAAACAAAGGCTAGGCAAGCTTATCAGCATCTCTATAATTACTATTATTATTAAAATATTCAAGGTTGCACCTGACTCACCTGTATTTATGAGGTTTAACACAGTCATAAAAGTCACATATAATAATCCAGCTTGGAAATTTCTCTGGGCTAATGTCCAAACCAAACTGGCTATGCTCTTGGTTTAATGTTTTTATCTTCAATAATCTGAGCTTTTTTTTTCAGAGTAAAATAATTTTTATTTTATCTCCAAGTGAAATACTATGTTGGTGTAGCAAACTACAGAGTAATCCTAATGAGTAGTAGATTCTGATATATACACACTTTTTTTTAGCCACACACTCTATTTCTTCAAGATATTTAATCCTCTACTGATTCCAATTTTTCGAGAATTCTTCTCAGCCTATCGGCTATAAGGTAATGAATGATACAAGTCAGCTGATTTCTATATGGTCATCCAAATTCCTTTTGTAAATTTTTTGTAGAGATCACAGTTTTAAAAATGACTCAAAATCAAAATTAGATACTTCTTCCTTAAAGCCTAGTTCTGAAACGGTTGCAGAAATCAGGAGGGAGCAGTTGAGTGTTGTAGTACATACCTATAATCCCAGCAGTCTGGAGGCTGAAGAAGAACAGCTTGGGATCTGAGGTCAGCATAGACTCCATTGTAATTAGTTTTGAATCCCAGGGTGGCTCTGTTGTGAGACTTTCATCAAAGAATCTCTCTCTCTCTCTCTCTCTCTCTCTCTCTCTCTCTCTCTCTCTCTCTCTCTCTCTCTCTCTCTCTCTCTCTCTCTCCTCTCTCTCCTCTCTCTCTCTCTTTGTAGTCCATCCAGATTTTGGAATATATATATATATATATGTACATATATATATATATATATATCTCATGCTGCTTCAACCTTCAATTTCAGAGGTTACAGATGTATGCTGCCCTCATAGAATTACCAGAAAGGTGCAGCTTAGATTTATACACAAGAGAAAGCAATATGCACTAGGAACACCCCACAGATTTCAGTATAGATAATACTTTACCTATGAAGATAAGTCCTTTGCAAAATAGTAGTCAGTTAGAAGCACCACGCCAAGGTAAATGAGGCCTCCTATCAAAGCAGCTCCATGATACCTGTGATTGTCTTTTGTATGGTTGAGTTCAGAGAGATAGCAAAAGGCTCCACTTTTCTGCTCTGTGATACGTTTCATTATTAACTCTGCTCTGAACTATACTCTGCATAACCCTTTGTAAAGTGAATCAACAATGCAAGGAAAGTTGACTTACTTCCCTTGGTTTGGTTTAAATTTTTTTCTTAATAAATGTGAATTATAATTATTTACAAAAGTGTGTAATTAACAAATAATGGTATAGCATGAGAATCGCATGTAAATCTACCATCTACCCCTCTTAATATAAAAATCTATATACTAACACAAGTATTAGCTTGCCCGTTGAAAAATCTGAGCTTTTCATTTGCAACAATCTAACAGACTTGTCAAAAGCAGTTTTGAGTATGAGTCCTAAATATTGTAAACTGGTGCTATAAATCAAAAGAGCACAGAGGCCCTGAGATATATTCACAGGTCACAGCACTTTGCCTATCTTCTAGTCCTTGACAATTTGGAATGACTTCACGGGTTTAAGTCTATAAACCATCAACAATTCAATCCCAAAGGACATCATAGTAAACACTCTCTATGTCCTGTTCAGCTGGAAGGTGACAGATGATTTCAGAAGTTATCCAGGATCTACAACACACCCAGAATGAGAAAAGAAAGGGAGAACTGTTAGGTAGATACGGGTGAAAAGTAGCAGACAAAACATGAGGCAGATAACATGTGGCCCTTTATGGAGTTCTGTCTCCCATAGTGTTTCAGGCTCCCCCTCCAGCGTTGCCTCTTCCCACAATTCCATGAGTGTCCACTCAGCCAGTGAGAAGTGGGGCAATGCATATGAAACCATCAAACAGTCAGCACATCGCCCCAAGGAGATGTAGGAGTGCCTTGTACTCTACATCTGCCCCTTGGGAGGATTCCACTGGTCTCTTTCGAGTCTCCTTAACCTTCCTCAAATTAACTTGCTCTGTCTGCATTAAATGTTTTCCTACCTTATGATTTTCTAACATGTTGGGGGAAAAATACAACAAATCTATACCCCTAAGACAGCATTAAGACAATATATACTTTCCCCCTGTATTCTATTCTTCTACTTCAAGCAGAAATCCCTACAATGCCAGCAGATTAAAGCATCTTTCATAACTACTTTCATAATTCCTTGTCACTAACCTGTAAACCTGTAGTCACTGGTATGTCTTTCTTTTCCTCTCTCTCTCTCTCTCTCTCTCTCTCTCTCTCTCTCTCTCTCTCTCTCTCTCTCTCTCTCTCTCTCTCTCTCTCTCTCTCTTTCTTTTTGATTGATTGTGGGACTTGAACTCTGGGCCTGGGTACTGTCCCTGATCTCTTCAGCTCAAGGCTACTGCCCTACCCCCTTGAGCCACAGAGCCACTTTCAGCTTTCTGAAGATATCTTATCTGGAGATAAGAGTCTACAGTATCTTACCCTGTTATCTGATATATTGTATATATGTTTATTTGTTTATTTGAAATAGGAAAGAGAAGGGGGGAAAACAAGATGAAGGGAGGGGGTGGGCGGCAGGAAATGGGGACAAAAACTTGAGAAGGGTTATCAATGTGTGTGAAGCAATGCACCTTCTATCTGGCAAATATAACTGTAACCCCTCTATACATTACAATAAGAAAAAGAAAATGAAAGAATCTCACTGTCATTTTGTGCCTGGGCTGGCTTTGTACTTTGATCTCAGATCTCAGCCTCCTGAGTAGTTTTTTCTTAAAAAAAAAAAAACTAAAAATAAAATATTTCTTACTTCTGAATCTTGTAGAATCACCCTTTTTCTTATGGTCATTGCTCATTCCTGTCCTCAAAATGATCCCATGCACTATGATCCTTCCCAGGATGAGCCATCCCTTCTGCAAATACTTTGCTTTGCACTGTAGCTCCTGCGCAGCATAAATCAATACAATGCACACCATAAACACCACAAGTGCTAACCCTGACAATTGGCTCTCTTTAATTGGTTTCAGCTAAAAACCTGTAAACCGATTTGAAGTGCAAAGGCAGACAAATCAAAGGCAAGATAAATGACCTAGAAGGCCTTGCTGAGCCAGAGGTAGCAAGCTCCAACATGGTATTATTTCCATTTATTTGCAGAGCCTTTTTACTTCCCAGGTATTAGGCTTCAGCAAACTCCACCTTTGTAATTAGGAAAACAAAAGTGTAAATACCCCAGAGGCAGAATAGGGCACTCTAGCAGTGAAGAATGCAACTTGAATAGAATAATTATTCCTACAATTAATGTCACATTGGCCAACTGGTTATATTTACCACCTGTACAAGTAAATCAAATTCTGATGAAGTCACTCTTCGATGTCACACATAGGTAGTCATTTGGTTGTACATTTTGTCTCCATGTTGAGCTCTAAAAACCAACAGCTTTGTTCTGTTCCAAAATGCACTTATCTTCTGATTCATATTGCTGCCAGGAGACCCTATGATTCCAGTATTGTCCATTTGTTTAGCCAGAGTGAAAGCAGTGCATCAGGACTGCCCCGTTCCCAACAGGCTATCATTCACTCGAGTGCTGAGGTTACTAGAGGCAACCTTTTCACTTGAGGGGTCAAGTAATGGCCTTTCTACTACACTGGTACTCCACTGATCAAACTCCACATTCTTTCCTTTGCCTTCAGATGGATGCTATAGTGAAGCAAATTACTTACCAGCCATTGACCATGATCTTTGATCTGGGGATCCTTTACAAATTTTCTGAAGTATTCGAAGACATCTACCGAGTTTAGCGGTGTGGCTCAGGTAAGTAGAACACAGTCAATGAGTGAAAGCAAGTGGCAGATTCTGAGTTCAAATACTAGTCTTGAACAAAATAACAATAATAATGACATAGTTTGTGTGCTGAACATGGTAATTCAAATTGTGGGCTAAAGTGATCGCTGAGAAATTCTTGAGTAGAAACAGACCAGAACTGGTACTCATAGAGGCTTGTCAAATAGCAAGCCATGTACACATGAGACACACAAGTTGTTGGAGAAAGAAATGAAAGTACTTGGTATGTGTTCCAATGTGCTGGTGTGTCTTACAAGCAAAGCCATCTCTTAGGCCATTGTCCTATGTAAATACGCGTTTCTATTCTGCAACCATCTCATTACACTCTTCTAAAAGGATTTTTTGTGAGCATATAAGGTTATCTTTGTTGGTAGTGGTGTTGTACAAGGAGGGTTTCGTGATGACATTTGCACACTTGTATCCAATGTACCCCATTCATATCACTCCCCCTTCACTCTTATCTGCCATCCCCCTTCTTAAAACAATTTCAGTGGCTTTCATTGTTCTATTCTCATATAGGGTAGAAATGAGATATTTTCTTTTCTTCATCTTGAAACTACGTTCACCTTCCATTCTATTTCAACAGGAATGACAGACAAACTTAAGGAATATCTGCACTTCCTAACATAGCCGTGAATTCATCAATCTGAAACTCAATTTTACAAGTCAAATGTCGCTAACTCACATATTCGTTCAGATCTTTCTGTACATGTTTTTACATTTTTCAGTAGCAACTCCCCAAAACTGGTAGTGAAATTTTCAAGAATCACTCTGGAGAATGAATTTCTACATATTCTCAGGATAAAGCTGACCATCCAAAGCCTATCTTATCCAAAGCTTACTCGCATCTAGAAGCAAGATCCATACTCAGATGTTTTAGGCCTACTATCTACAAGGCTATCCCTTTGTTCACATACTCAAAATAGGGTACACGGAACCATTGCTTGATGCTGAAACACAGAACCCAGTACCCTATTTTTGACTGGTCTCATCAAATGTTATCTCTGCAACACCCTGTGATGGGAAAGTCCTTAGTTCTCTCATTAAGTAACACAGAAAGCACTTCATCTATTGCAGGATGATATCCATTCCAGGATGCCTTCAAAAAGCTGCCTTCAACTCGATAGATCATAAAACACTCAATAACACTAGTGTGCTATTGGTTACAAAGTTTTTCCCCTCTAGTCTAAATGGTCACTGCCCTTTAGATGCAAGCAAGGACAGATGGAAAATCGGTTGGGTATGTAATACCTAGTAATAAACCATAGGTAATAGCTTTAAAAAAAAGTTTCCTTTTTTAACCTATTTAACACATTTACTATGAATAAGAAAATAACCTCATGGATGCTTTTTCTTTGAGCTAAATTACATTAGCTGGATTGAAAGAAACAGCCAGGGATTTTCCAGAGAATTCACCTGGATCCTCAAAGGTATATGAATTTTCTTTAGGATTTGTCAGCGAACAGAAACATCTAGGCTTCTAAGCATTGAGCTTTCTTCCTAACTTTCTCATGCCCTCACCACTAAATATGAAAGGAAAAGAAAGCAATTGTATTAGTTTGGATAAGTGCCCTGTAGACAATCACTAATTATAGGCTCATTACAAAGAGATGTTGAAGATGGAATTCTTCTGCTCTACCTACAGCTTCATTTTTTATTTGGCATGGCTGATTTCATGCCTCATCATTAAAGTGAACATAAGTCTCTAGGAAAAGAAACCTCTCCCTTAATACTGGTATATAAATTACTTAACCTTTCCATAAAAATAATTCTTATTTTGTTAAATAGCCTAAGTATCTGTTTGCAAAGGAAGACTAAGGACTATAGAAAATGAAATAGTAGCACTGATTTCCAAGTATAATTAAAGTTTTTTTTTACTATATCAGATTCACCACAATGTTGAATCAGCTTGCCTTGTGCTGGAATAAGCCAGGAGTATGTATGCATTCAGAATATCAGGCTTACTTATCGTGTATTTATTGCTGACTTTCTTGTTAACAGATTATATTTACTTTGACTCTTCTTGTACCTGCCCCCTCAAATCAAAGCATGTCCATTTTAATATAGTCTGTGAACACACCAAACTGCTTCACAGTTTAAAAATACAGCAAATACCTTTTATGTTCAAACATTACTACATTCCAGTTAAGTCATCCCTTCAGAATTCTGATAAATTCTCTTTTTTCTTGTATTAAAAAAAACAGAATCTGCTGGAAAAAAATGAATCCATTTGTTTCTCTTTCTGATATCATCACGCTTTGTTACCTACAATGTAAGTCTGGATACCATGAAAGAGCAGGCATCCACCCCCTCCCATACCAAGAGCAGAGCCCTAGTGCTGACATTGCACTTTGGACTTTTGTGCCTTCACAAACAAAAATAAATGTGGAACATTTTCCCATGTCTCCAACCAGTACTCTTCTTGTTACAGAAAAGGAAAGGAAAGGGAATAGCTGACGTGACTACAAGATTCTGGACATCTGCTTCTTCCCTCTGTTCTTTTGGAGTATCAGCCAAACACACAGTTCCAGTTTTTAATAAGAAGATCACAGTGAAAGTAAGATCGTCTAAAATACTGGGCAGCATTCCCCAATGGCTTCCAAAATAAATGCATCAACATTCTTATTTAGCACCACCTGCAAGAAAAATCTATGGTCAGCATTCAGGCTCAATAATGGAAAAATGAAAATTATTAGTTGGGAAACAGGTTTCAGGATCAGGTCTACAGAGGATTAACCATACGCAACTGGAAAAAAATTCCTCTTAGAGCCAGAGTCTTCAGAATACCTTATAAGCATTCTATATTTGGAATTAATGTATTGCCTTCATTCCCTTTTGAGTCATACTCATTCTTCTAAATCAAATGACTTTCAAACACACCCTCAACTTTGTAAATTATGGAAATCCAGATTCTATCTGCTTAGAAAATTAAGTCTCACAGAAAATAATTCCAGCAACTGCTTCCTCAACTCTCCCACAAAAAGCACTTAGAATACTCTTGTTTCAGGTATAGAGAAAGTAAGCTAATTCGTTGGTTACCATTGGGCAATGGGTTTTGATTCTTTGGCAAACATTAAAAAATACTTCTGGAGCCTTTGAAGAAGGCTTCAAAGGGCATGGTAATGTCATCATAAACTAACTGGAGTAATCTTGCAAGGCTTTCTTTCTTCAAAGTAATACTAGTCTATCATGAAAAGGAGAGGTGTGGATGAAGGATCATTTCTACGTGCTGAGTGCTAACTATATATCAGTTACTGTGCTGGGCACTTAAAATTCATCTGAGACTTTGAGCAACACAACAATGGTTGCATTATGATTGCTACACTTGACAACTATTGAAATGACAGAACAGTTAACTGAGACATAAACTTCATCTCATTCAGATGAGGTTTATTTTCCTGAAAAAGATAAGCTAGGGTAGAGAAGCTGTCATAATGAAGGGGCTAAATTTATCTGCCAGAAAAGCAAGAGAAGAAATCATGGCAGAAGTCAACTTGGAGTCTGGCTCAAGTAGAGCATCTTTCTAGGCCTTGTGTCCAAACTCAGTACATAACCCACCTCCCCAAAAATGATAGATTGGTTCATGACCACAGCCAAAATAGTTTTATGGTAAAAGGAACAGAAGAATGCCTGTCAGAAGCCTGGGACACCAAAGAACACATCAGGGAAGTTCACCAGGATACCGTGCTGCCACATGCTGGGACTCTCCAACAACATTCGAAGCAAAAAAATCAAATGATTTAGTAAGTAAAATGGTAAGTGGATCCAATTTCTCCCTTTCAAGGAAAGCATAAGGATTTGAACTGAATGGGATGAGAACATATCACCCTAAAATATAACGCTCTATCATAATGATCATTTTGAGCTGAAGACAACCAAGATAAACCAGATGCAAGCAAGGTCCTCTGACCTCCCATTTACTACATTAAAAAAAGTGAGGCATTCATTTCCCATGAGAAAAGTATTCTTTCTGTCTGTTCCAGGAAGAGGAGAATGCTCTTATCACTGGAGAAGGGAGTCTCTGCTGAGATGAGTTTGCACAAATCTACTGAAATAGCCCTTACTTCCATTAGTCCCCTCTGTATATATCTTAATACCTTTCTCATAACTTACTACTCATAGCCCCATATTCTTTTCCTTTTGTATTCTCACATTCCCACAATTTGTCATTCCTTGTTTAAATGGTATATAAACTCAAAGGGCCAATCTACTTTGGGAGGGGCCTCCATTTTTATATATGATGCCTCATGTAAACTATAACATCAAACGTAATTTGTAAGTCATTATCATGTTGATCTGTCTTTGGTTCATTTAATTCTTAGGCCCAGCCACAGATCCTAAAAGGGTAAAGGAAACTTTTTCCTCCCACACATGGTCTTGATTCACTCCTCTTTCCTGCCTACTCCAGCCTTCTTTTGAAGCTCAAGTAATAGTATCTTCAGTATGACTCTTCAAACACAGCTTTAGAGGCATAAAGAAAAGAAGGGGACCCTAAAAATAAAGAACAATATTTAAGATAAAAGATATAAGTGAATGGCTATTAACCAATAGTTTCCCTTCACCTGCAGCAATTTCAAGCTCCAGCTTTGTTTTCTCCAGTAAAATCTTTCTAAGACATAAGAAAATCTATAGAAACATAAAAGGAATAAAGCATTTGGATGCTCTGAAAGTTAAAATGAAGATGGAGAGATTCATGTAAAAGATCTTCTTTCCTCTATTGTTAACAACTATTGCAAAGATAGACTAAATCATTTTGATGAGACTTTTAGGTTGTTCTTCTCTAAACTTCTGCATGACACTGGACTTAGAGATGTTGAATATAATTAACATGACATTTTTCCTCTTGTGCAATATTCTATTGGATATGTGACTTTATGGATTATAAAGATAGGTTATTTTGCAGGCCAAGTGTTTGGCCTAGTGGTAAAGTGCTTACCTAGCATGCATGAAGATCAAGATTCAATTCCTCGGTACCACATACATAGAAAAAGGCCAGAAGTGGTGCTATGACTCAAGTGGTAGAGAGCCAGCCTTTAGAAAGCCCAAGGATAAAGCTCAGGCCCTGAGTTCAAAGCCCTAGACTAGCAATATATATATATATGATATGTTATTTTGCAGATCTAACACGGAAGAACTCGAAGATCTAGTTAAGCTATAAGCAATCCCTAACTGTAAGAGACACTTGGTTTATAAGTGTAAATGTCAATAGAGGAGCTATGTCTCAGGGAAAATAAAACATAGAAATGAAATACTTGTTCTTTATTGAGCTTGTACATGGAGTCCTTATATTTCTGAAGTGGGTAGGGGCTACAATATTAAACAAGGTATCTGTGTGATCCTTACTAGGACAGCCCTACCAAGGGACCTAAAGACCATCAGTATTTTTTTCTACACTGAATTAGGTCCCACCCGACAAAAGAACAGAGGCTCTGACATGCAGACCTTGGAGATTTCTTTAGCAAATTGAACACAGCTTGGGCACTGCTGTAGGCTTCTCTGGTTTACAATCCACAGTAAAGCAGAATGTTTGCTGAGCTACCTGACATGTGCCACACTGAAGGAATCAGCTGGACAGGGGAAACCCACACTCTTACAGATAGACTAAGTAGTCGCACTTATTCTGCATCATAAATAAATGACGTCACTGTCAGGAAAACCTACAACTTCTGTCTCTCAGAATGATGCCTTCTCTTTCACTTAGCTCCCCAAAATAAAACATTTAAGTCTAGAGATTCTACATGGTGTTTCCCATACATCTGGAAACCAAGAAGCACAATGTGCAACCGAGATTACTCTCCAGACCAATTTGTGTGCAGATCTACCAATTTTTGTGTGTATCTACCCAGGCATGGTCTAACCTCTTCCCCTGGCATGCTGGGAGCCAGGAGGCTCTCTGCTCAACTGATTCCACTGCAGAGCTTCCTCCTTCACCTTCTTCATTCAGGGGCCAAAAAGCAAAGAGAATTTAAAGCACGTTTAGGATTTGTATTTACTACTTGAATATTTTCTAAGACACACACAAGTACACAGTTTTAAAGAAAAAGGCATCTCAAATCTAACTATCATGGCTTCTCCTTGTGAAGTACAGAAGTGAAGATAACCTCCAAAGACTGTGATTTCATGACACTAACGGTACTTCCATACTTCCTCTAGAAGAGGAAAGAAAAAGTAAAGCATTTCCCTGCTCTTTCTTTGCCATAAAAAGGGAACTTCACTCACAGAAATAGGAGCATCCAACCTACAAAACAATCTGTCTTTGTTAATACAAATCCTCCTTTTTTAAGAAAATAAAGAAAATAATTACCAGTATTTTTTCTAAAAAAATACCAAGCAGGATTGTGGACATCGAGGATGACTCACTGTGAAGATAAACACTGTCTCTCCTGTTAAATAATAAAATATGCTATAGTCTCACAACTGCTCAGACCCAGGGGACATTTACAGGGCTCATCAAGCACCATCCATGTGGTAAGATATGAATACATTTTTGCTTGGCTCTTGTGCATTCCCTCTCAGCTACCTCATAAACTTTGCTGTTATAGGACAAATCTCACTCCTTCCAAAAGCAGATGAAAGGAAGGAAGGAAGGAAGGAAGGAAGGAAGGAAGGAAGGAAGGAAGGAAGGAAGGAAGGAAGGGAAGGAAGATAACAAGGTAGGTTTTAGGTGAAGGCCAGAGAAAAGGAAATCTGTGATATTTGCTTTAAAGGCTCTATAGAATTCTCAGCCATGCAGCACTTGTTCTATGTTTCATTCTGTTGTGTTTTCACTTGCAAGGAAGAACTTTAGGTAACTGCCATTTTAGTTGTTGCTGACTGGGTTTGTGGTCACCTATTAATTGAATGGGATCAAATTGCTTTCTCTCAATTATGATTTCACTTTTCTTTCATTTTTTGTTTCAAACACTCCAAAAACTGAGGTGTAAGAGGGACTTGTTGAAACTCATATGTGAAAGCCAAGTAAAGACACAAATCACAGATTCTACTGCAGCAACCACTAATTGTCAGATTTGTGTGGAAGACTTTAATTAAATCCCATAGGAAAAGAACAGCAAGCAGTGGTAAAAAGAAAAAAAAAAGTCAGTGACTTAAATATCTCTACCATGAGCTTAAAATAGACACAGAAAAACAACCTCCAAGTGTTTTTATTTTTCCTAGGCAAGGATAAGAAAAACCAGGAACAGAGAAATGCGGGGCTAGATAATAATATTCTAAGCATCTGAAAGGTAGCATCTATAAAAACTTTATGAGATGCGCTAAATTTATTCCAGACAAAAATCTTCATCGACTGACTGCCTATTAGATTGCCTTTATTGCCTCCCTTTCTTTATAGAGCTGTCACAGGAAGATTCGTCCTGCTCAACCAATCATGGAAGATTCTTTAAAAACCCCAGAGAAGAAAGAGATTGGTACATCAACCTAATCCACATAAATGAAAGTCCCTCCTCCAGTTCTACTGATAACAACCACAAAAAAAGGATTTGATTTTTTAGGTTGTTGTTTTATTTTTTTCTGACAGTCCTCGGGCTTGAACTCAGGGCCTGAGCCCTCTCCTTAGTCTTCTCAAGGCTAGAGCTCTACCACTTAAGCCACAGCACCACTTCTGGCTTTTTCCATGTATAAGGTTCTGAGGAATTGAACCTAGATCTTCGTGCATGCTAGGCAAGCACTCTATCACTAGGCTAAATTTCCAGCCCCCCTCCCCAAGAAAAAGGTGTTTTGTTTTTTTTTGTTGTTGTTGTTGTCTAAGAATGTCTTTATGAGTTGGCACCAGTAGCTCACATCTGTAATTCTAGCTATCAGGAGGCTTACATCTAAGGATCGTGGTTTGCAGCCAGCCTGGACAGGAATGTTCATGACTTTTTCTCCAACTAACTACCAAAACGGTGGAAATGAAGCTGTTGTTCAAGTGGTAGAATGCTAGCTTGGAGGAAAAACAGCTCAGGAACAATGCCCACGCTTTAAGACCAGAATACACACACAGAAAAAAAGAATGTCTTTATGAAGTGATCTTCATGAGAAAAAGAAAACCATGAATCTTCTTAAATGTAAAATACAGTTTTCTTTTTTTAGAAAGTTTAACATTGTTTTTCATGAAAGCTATATATTCTATAGGTGCACATATATAATGCATACAGAATTATACAAAGAAATACACACTTACATACATGGAGGTGTGCATAACATACAAATATACTTTTCAGAAAGAACAGGAACTGAACTTGAACTGCAAAATCCTCATGGGATTAAAGAAAATAGAGGGTCCTCTTGACGGAGGTAAAATGGAATGTATTCTTAGAGAAGCAAATGTGGACTCTTATTCTTGTATTTTAGATACATCAAAATTAATGAGATTAGCCTTCAAATGTTGTATTCATGCACCAACAGCATACATAAAAGTCATGAAGTCTGGTCCCTTTCCAAAGCCAGTCTTCCACATCTGATCAAAGGCACTCACCTACCCTTTCCACCACCTTGAATGAAGATATCACAAAGTATGTAAAGAGAGAGTTACCTTGCCAATCAGGCCTGTAATCCTAGCTACTCAGAAATGAGGTCCGAAGATAACAGTTCAAAGCCAGCCCTGGCAAAAATAAATCCTGGAGAGACTTTTTTTTTTCTAATTTACCACTCAAAAACTGGAAGTAGAGCCCAAAGTAAGAGAACTAGTCTTGAGCAAAAGAGCTCAGGGAAAGCATCCAAGCCTCAAGTTCAAGCCCCAGAACTAACAACAACAAGAAAAGAAGAGTTACCTTAAAGCAACAATATTTGTGATACCCTTCCATGTTTTCAACTTCCCTCACATAGGTTCAATAATATCTTACAAATCTCCACGTGACATAGATCTTCTCTGTCTTCTCTTCCCTGCACTTGAGCTTCTGATGTGGTTATAAAGTGAACAAAAACCTCATCTCAGCCCAACTCCACCTCATTTTTATGGGGATCGCTTCCTCCCCACCTATGCCAGGCTTCACTCTGGTGAGACCTTCGTTTCACTGGAGATTAACATTTCCACTTGAGGTTCAGACTTAGCACTCTCGCTTCCTTGAATGGTAGACCTTTACCTCTCTGTGCATGAGCACACAAGCCCCTCCATAGGAGAGATTGGATTTCTAGCAATATCTATTTCCCAAGTCACCAATTCTTTCTCTGACTTGTCGGAAAACATTCTTTGTCCCACCGCAATCTGCTTGTCAGTCTGTACTCACTCAGGGTCTTGCTCTATTTAGTCAGTGAGGCCCTTGAGTTTCTACAGCACAGAAATCTCTTCGGCTGCTTCTCTGGAAATTTGACACTGCAACCCTCCCCATTCCTTTTTGGAAACAATCTCTTAAATTACACAAGGTGTAATCTATTTTTCTTTTCCTCCTTCATGTTACTTTGATATAAAGTAGGAGGTCAGGCTGTCCTCTGATCACTTTTACACTTAAGAACCTAAAGAGACCTAAAGGCTCCTCTCTTCACATTCTTCCACAGGGCATATATACAGGCTGGTCACTATGCCCATTTACCTTTCTTTTTTTAATTTTATTTTAATGTATACAGGGGTTACAGTTATATTCGCCAGATCGAAGGTGTATTATTTCTCACACATTGATATACCCCTGCTCATGTTTTTGTCCCCACTTCCCTCCTCCCACCCTCTCCCCTAATCCTTTCCTTTCCCTTGCTCCTTCCCCCATACCTGGCTTCCACATCCTCCATGTTGGAGCCATTTCCTACCTGGAACCTTACTACTTCCTTCACACCTGTCTTCACCACATCTTTATTTATGGCCCAAATAAATTTCATAGAGAACATGAATTCCTCCAGTTCTCTGATAAGATTAAAACTCAATCTCATCCCTCTTTTATAGGAGCAAGAGGATAAGAAGAGAGATAAGTGAAACACTGTCTATCCTTCCATCTGTATCAGAGGTGAGAGAATTAGCATTCTCAGTGCACCAAAATCAGAGAGATGAAAGCACTCATCTAATATGCTGTAGTCATATTATTACTAATTGCCATAGAAACAAATAATTTTTAATTCTGGATATGCTTTTAGACTGTTCTACTGTAATTCTCTGTTGAGACATCAAGTAACCCCTTTAATTTCAATTATCTCTTGAAATATACCAGTGTTTTTCTCTGAATAGTTGCCATGTCTTTCCTTCCTACCTGAATTTATTAGCAAGAGAGATAAGAAGTAAAGATGGCACAGAATAGGCAGAAAATGAGGACATTGCTAGTGTAAATACCTACTGGCTGGTATTCTATTTTATATCTTGCTGGAATTCTGGAACAGTAAGCATGAATGCTCGATACCTATTCCTCGTGTTATTCACCATCCTGTCTTGTGTCTGATACCCAATACTAATCAAGCTGTGAAGCTTCTGGTGGACCTCTCATATCTTCTCAGGATTTCAGTTATGGAGAAAGGCAGTGGGGTACAAATTAAGAAGCTAGGTCCTTATCAGTCACCCTTTTTGTTCACAAACCTAAAATGATATTCCAGACTAACCAAGGAAGTTCAAACAAATATGTCTAGCATATTTTTACCACCCTCAAACTTAGCCGTACCCTGTGACATCATTCTAAAATTCTACCTAACTAAGCCTCTTGCTAGCTTCTGTTACCTTGTCTGTCAACATGCTTCAGCATGAAACAGTCTTATAAAGGTAAATGTGTTCACATTGCTTTGCTATGCAACTAATCACCATGAATTTTGCTACAGCTTAGCAGAGCACCATTTATTATCTCAGTCTTCTTAGGTCAAGAGTCCAAGCATGCCCTAAGTGGGTCCTGTGCCTCAGGTCTCCAAAATTTGTAGTCAAGATGTCAGTCAAGGTAGTGGTTTTGAATCTGTGAATGATATCTCAGATCTGAGGCACAAGCTCTTGCTGCTCACCTTTCACCCTGGGAAGCTGACAAAATGATGTTAATTCTTCCAAGCCAGCAGATATGCCCCCTCTCTTCTGAAAACTCAGTTATTTAGGTCAGACTCTCCTAGAAGAATCTTTATTTTCATTAACTTCATTCATTCAGTAACTGCTGATAAGTCCCTAATAACATCTGTAAATTTCTCTTCATTTTTCCATATGATTCAATCACAAGAGTGACAACTCTACATATTACCGTTCCTAGACACATGCTAAGGGAGAAGATTGTCCATGGCTGTGTGTCACAAGACTGACTCATCGTGGTACCCCACTAACCCGGAAGGCCATTCTGCCTTCTTACATCTGTACACTGACTAGAGCACCTCCTGAGACTTCACTGATAACCCTGCCTTCCTTACCTATAAAGTCTTTCTGATTTCTCTCATGATCCCAACTTTTTCATTCATTAGAACTGAGACAGAACTTTCTTCTCAAAAAAAAAGAGCCTCTCCCAGGACAGCTACTTATCTTCAGAGAACACTTGAACCTGGTTGTTCAATTCCTGTTCAATCTCAGTTATGGCATAGCCACAGGAGATAAACTGACACATAGCCTTCTCCCACTCCAACACATGTAACTCAATTAGGAAATAAAAGTTAAATGAGACACATCAAAATTCAGGCCCTTTGGGTCTCCAAATTTGTGGCAGACACAAATTTTTAAATAAAATAACTGAGAATGGGAGTCTTTCACAAAAAAAAGAATATGCATGGGTGAGGAATTACAGGAGAATATGTTGGTTAAGAGGTGCTTCATTGTCGGTGACTTTAACACACCACTCTTACCTATGGACAGATCAACAGGGCAAAAACTCAACAGAGAAACCTTAGAACTGAACAACTATATAGACCAACTAGATCTAACAGACATCTGCAGAATATTCCACCCAGCAACAACACAATATACGTTTTTCTCAGCAGCACATGGAACGTCTTCCAAAATAGATCACATCTTAGGCCATAAAACAAACCTGGTCAGATTCAGAAACACTGAAATTATTCCATGCACACTCTCAGACCACAAAGGCATCAAACTGGAACTGAACACACATCTCCACCAACGAAAACCCTGTAACTCATGGAGACTGAACAACACATTGTTGAATCACCAATGGGTCATCGAAGAGATCAGAACAGAAATCCAACAGTTTATGAAATTTAACAGTAAGGAGCACACAAAATACCAACTCCTTTGGGACACAGCAAAGGCAGTACTCAGAGGAAAATTTATAGCGCTGAGTGCCTACAACAACAAGTTGGAAAAATTGCAAACCAACAAGTTAATGTCTCACCTTAAGCTCCTGGAAAAAGAGCAACAAACCAACCCTAATCCCAGTAGAAGAAAGCAAATAATTAAAATCAAAGCAGAATTAAATGATTTGGAATCCAAAAAAACTATAGAAAGAATCAACAAAACAAGGAGTTGGTTCTTTGAAAGAATTAACAAAATTGACAACCCTTAGCAAATCTTACCAAAAAAAGAAAAGAGCATATCGAAATAAACAAAATCGCAGATGAAAATGGTAATATCACGACAGAAATTTACCAAGATCCAGAATATCACGAGGGAATACTTCTCAAACCTTTATGCCAACAAATTTGAGAATCTAGATGAAATGGATGAATTCCTAGCCAATATTAACATACCCACACTGAACCAAGAAGAACTAAGCCAACTCAACAGGCCTATTTCAAGCTCTGAAATAGAAATGGCAATTAGAGAACTTCCACCTAAGAAAAGCCCAGGGCCAGATGGATTCACAGCTGAATTCTATAAGGTCTTCAAAGCAGAGCTCACACCAATACTCCTCAAGCTCTTCAACGAAATTGAAAATGAAGGTTCCTTACCAAACTCATTCTATGAAGCCAGTATAACCCTCATCCCCAAACCAGACAGAGATTCATCAAAGAAAGAGAACTATAGACCTATATCTTTGATGAACATCGATGCAAAACTTCTCAACAAAATACTGGCCAACCGTCTACAACAACTCATCAAAAAAATTATACACTATGATCAAACTGGATTCATCACAGGGAGGCAAAGCTGGTTCAACATACGCAAATCAATTAATATAATTCAACACATCAACAGGAGCAAGGACAAAAATCACATGATTGTCTCAGTAGACGCGGAAAAGGCATTTGACAAGATCCAACACCCCTTTATGTTAAAAGCTCTGGAGAAACTAGGAATCCATGGAACATTCCTCAATGTAATAAAGGCTGTGTGTGAGAAACCTACTGCTAGTATTACACTTAATGGTGAAAATCTAAAGCCATTCCCTCTAAAATCAGGAACGAGACAAGGATGCCCACTCTCTCCACTACTCTTTAACATAGTACTAGAATTCCTAGCCAGTGCAATAAGGCAAGAAGCAAGCATAAAGGGGATCCAAGTAGGGAAAGAGGAAATAAAACTATCCCTCTTTGCAGATGACATGATTCTGTATTTAAAGAATCCTATAGACTCTACTCCCAAGCTCCTTGAGCTGATTCAAAGCTTTGGAAGAGTAGCAGGCTATAAAATCAACCCTCAAAAATCAACTGCCTTCCTTTACGCCAACAGTGAGAGGAACGAGGCAATAATCAGGAAAGAAACTCCTTTCACAATAGCCTCAAAGAAAATAAAGTACCTAGGAATTAGCTTAACTAAGAATGTAAAGGACCTTTTTGACGAAAACTTTAAAACCCTAAAAAAGGAAATTAAAGCAGAACTAAGGAAATGGAAAAACCTCCCATGCTCCTGGATTGGAAGAATCAACACTGTGAAAATGACAATCTTGCCAAGAGCTATCTACAAATTCAATGCAATACCCATCAACATCCCAATGTCATTCTTTAAAGAAATAGAAGAGGCAATCCAAAAATTCATATGGAATAATAAAAGACCCCGTATAGCAAAAACACTTCTTAGCAGAAAGAACAGCGCTGGAGGAATTTCAATTCCAAACTTTAGACTCTATTACAGAGCTATAATTCTCAAAACAGCTTGGTACTGGCACAGGAACAGGCCTGAAGACCAATGGAATAGAACTGAGGACCCAGATATTAAACCACAGACCTATGGCCACCTAATCTTTGACAAGGGAGCCGAAAAAATAGAATGGAAGAAAGACAGCCTCTTCAACAAGTTGTGCTGGCAGAACTGGTTAAGCACCTGCAGAAAACTAAAGTTGGATCCTTCTTTGTCACCTTGCACTAGAATTAACTCCAAATGGATCAAAGACCTGGAGGTAAAAGCTGACACATTGAAAACTTTACAGGAAGGAATAGGAGATACACTAGGCCTCCTTGGCACAGGTAGAAACTTTCTTAATAAGGACCAAGAATCACAACAAATCAGAGAAAGGCTGGATAAGTGGGACTGCATTAAACTGCAGAGCTTTTGTATGGCAAAGGACATAGCTAGTAAACTAATCAGGAAGCCTAGAGAGTGGGAGAAGATCTTCACCAACCAAACAACGGACAAAGGCCTCATATCTAAAATATATCAACAACTCAAAAAATTGAATCACTCCAAAACTAATCTCCAAAGTAACAACCATCCCATTAAAAAATGGGCCAAAGACTTAAAGAGAGTCTTCGCTGAAGAAGAAACAAAAATGGCCTATAGACACATGAAGAAATGCTCAACATCTCTGGTCATAAAAGAAATGCAAATCAAAACAACTCTAAGATTCCACCTCACTCCAGTTAGAATGGCCAGGATCAGGAAAACGAATGACAACAGATGCTGGAGGGGATGTGGCCAGGAGGGATCACTACTACACTGTTGGTGGGAGTGCAAACTCGTTCAACCACTATGGAAAGCAGTGTGGCAGTGCCTCAAAAGGCTAAACATAGAACTCTCCTATGACCCAGCAATTCCACTACTTGGCATTTACCCAACCATCCAGAAACAAGGGCATACTAAACCCACTAGCACAACAATGTTCATTGCAGCACTATTCACCATAGCAAAGATATGGAACCAACCTAGATGTCCCTCAGTTGATGAGTGGATCAACAAGTTGTGGTATTTGTACACAATGGAATTCTATGCTGCTGTCAGAAAGAATGACATCGCCCCATTTGTTAGGAAATGGAAAGACTTAGAAAACATCATATTAAGTGAAGTAAGCCAGACTCAAAGGAACTTAGGCTCAATGGTTTCCCTCATTCGTCATAATCAGTAGAAACCTTGGGCTCTACTAGCAGAGATTTGCAATAGAGCAAAATCTTAATACATAAGGCCATATAGTGTGAAGCTAATTGAAAGGACCTCCAGGATATTGAAACAAAAGCCATATAATGAATGATTGTTGTCCTTAATGTACTATGTTGTCTCTCATCTCCTTTGCTGTCCCTTGGTTATCTCATATTGGTATAGTATCTCACTTTGTTATCTGATATATTGAATTTATTTGTATTTGGATATTTGAAATTTGATAGGGAAGGGGGGAAAACCAAGATGGGTGGGGGGTGTGGGGGGGGGAGGGAAATGGGTACCAAGACATGTGAAAGGGTATCAATGTATGTGAATTAATGCACCTTCTATCTGGAAAATATCATGTAACCCTTTTACTAATTACAATATAAAAATATTTTTAAAAAAGAGGTGCTTCAAAGCCCAAACCCCCTCTTCTACCAATGGCATGGGTGCTGAGGGTGCTTTCTGCAAGCTACGAGTATGGGAAGAAGATTTGCATGAACAGCCTAGATTCTTATTATGTGCTTCTCAGCAAACGTACATATAAGGAAACTAAGGTAGACTATGGGAAAACCCATCTTCTCTCCAACACGTAGACAAACAGTGTAAACTCTGGCACAAAATGTAAGACTTGTAAGACTTGTCCTAAGCCAAGCATCCTGGGACCATTTTTAAAGAATGATGTTCTGGAGGGTTGGATGAGTGGACATAAATGGGGTCTAGAAGTAAGAAGCTAAAAGTGAGTATCAGGAGGAACAGGTCAAGAAATACGCAATACTGTGTCAAGGTCAGATGTCATGCTACTAAGTGATCTCTGTAGGACCCTGAACTCCCCTGGAGAAGAAAGGATTACTTTTCCTCACCTGTAACAGTCCTCAGCCCAGAAAACGTCCCAGTCATGAAAAATGTTCCTGTTTCTTTTATTTCCCTCTACAACTTCAGAAGTTCTAAGACCATAATCAGAAAGAAAATGGAAGGGAGAGGGAGCCATTGAAGGGAGGTCAAGTTGAAAAAGGAGGGGAGGTCTTAAAGCTGTGTGAATTGTGGTTTTGGACAGTATATCCTAACTTCCAAATATAGTCTGTGTTTTGTTTTACTCCTTAAGGGGGCCACTGGGCTTTTATCCAATGAGAATATGTGAAGAAGTCAGAGCATTGAGCTTTTATCCAGTACTAGATCTGGGGAGAGGATGCCCTTCATTGAACAGGGTTAAGAGGAGAGGTGGGGATAAAGGTAAAATTGTTCTTAAGACTCTATTCAAAAAAAAGAAAAAAAACAAGACTCTATTCCAGGGTCCTGTTTGGCTCTGTAATACATTCTAATCTGGAAGATCAGCCTCTTGAATTGTTGTAAACATTTTCCAGAGTGGGTTAAACCACTAGGCACCAAATTCTTCAAAAATTACTTCTTGGGCCCGGGAGTTTGGCCTAGCAGTTAAAGTGCTTGCCTAGCATGCACAAAGACCCGGGTTCGATTCCTCGGTATCCCACATACACAACCAAGTCGGAAGTGGCAGAGACA
This sequence comes from Megascapheus bottae, assembly GCF_031878675.1. NCBI lineage: Eukaryota > Metazoa > Chordata > Mammalia > Rodentia > Geomyidae > Megascapheus > Megascapheus bottae. The sequence continues at coordinate 37,907,763 of NC_143515.1, forward strand.
AGACTGCGACGGCGACAGAGAGCGAAAGAAGCGAGCTGAGCTGAAGTGAACAGAGCCCAACCGAGTGGTGGCCGGAGCGAGCAGGACCGGAGCGTGCGGGAGCGAGCCGACCCAGAGCCAGCGAGGCCGGAGCGAGCGGGGCCAGAGCAAGCCAGGAGCAGGGCCAGGCCGGAGCGAGCGGGGCCAAGAGCAAGCTGGAGCGAGCGGGGCCGGAGCGAGCGGGGCCTGAGCTAGAAAGGGGGCCTAGCCGGCCGGAGCGAGCAGGGCCGGAGCGAGCGGGGCCAGAAAGAGAAAGGGGCCAAAAAAAAAAAAAAATTACTTCTTAAAGTCCAAAACCATAGATTAGTATCAGTCTTGTCAGCTTCATTGAGAACTAAAATATGTTGTATCTTATCTTTTCTGACAAGAATCAGAGTAGATCTCAAAACACTATGCTCACGCAAATACTGTACATGTGCGTGCTCACACACATACACACACTCACACACACACACACAATCTTGTTGAAAGATAGCATAGTTCCAAGATTTCCATGTACAGTCATTTTATTTTCAAGCAGCCAATTCCTTGATCACATGTTCCAGTTCACAATGAGACACTTTCTAGTTCCTGAACTGTAACCAAACATCTAAACATGAAGTCTTGGGTAGAAAATTACAAGATATTTCAAAGTCACAGCTAGGAACATTACACAATTATCTGAATTATAATTTCAGTTGTGACAGAGAAATACAACTGAGATATATTAACATTTTTCAGCTATTTGGAAGTAAAGAAGGAAAGGAAAGGTGCTGTCTCATATACCCACTCGGGTATATTAGACTGACTGTGTCAACTCTTTAAAAATGAAGGCCCCATATCTAAAATGGATTTGCTTGGAGAATGAATAATAAATTCATCTTGCACTCCCAAGGAATGTTCAAGAAGAAAAGTCAGTATGTGCTTCAAAACTATCCCAAAGGTAAAATACATATCCACACACAAGAAAGAGAGAGATTAACACAAGTATGTTTATTTATACAGTATATGTACAAGGTTATGAACTAATTCCATATTATACCTCCTACATGCCTCCTATTTTTGAAACAAAGAAATGAGAAAACATGAACTAGCAACACCATATACTTTTCTAAAATTACAAACTGTATTTCCAGTTATAAGTGCAGTCAAGGTCTTTTTGTATTTTTTTGGTCTTTATTGTCAGTGAATCCCAATCATTTTAGCTCAGTGCAATCCCCTGATACAAGCATCTCTGTTTCATCCACTGCTCTCATGTATTCCTTACCAGGCTTCTGTTCCATCTCAGCAAATATCAATCATGACCTACTATTTTTGAGATAAATGAAACAATTTAGATTCATCATTCATAATCTAACCACAAGCAAACACTGTCAGTTTTGCTTCTAAAATATAACTTTGATATTCCTTCTGTATCTCTGTGGCCTCTAAGGCCTTGTCCATTCTTACCAGGAAAAAGCAAGTGCTTCTAGATCACTGATCTTATATCTTTCTCTGTAAATCTGATATTTACATAGCAACCAATGCAATAGTCTAAAAACTGGCATAAAGTCGCTGCTCATTAAACTCTACCCATGGTGTCCTTTTATTCTCTTGATCCTATCCAGTGACATTTGGTCATCTTATTCCTGAGAAAGTCCTCTGCATAATTGATTTCTCATCAGTAAAGTCTCAACAACTGTCACTTGTTCTGAAAAACTTCCCATGAACACTTAGAATAGGTACTTGCTATCACATATCATAGTATTCCTTATATTTTGTACCCATGTCTATTTACTTTTCTTTATCTAGGTTTTTACCTACAACTCAATTCCCTGACAACTTCTCCCCCTCTGCCTTTCTTTCTTCTTCTTCTTCTATGTCATTATGCTGTGTAACACTCTATGGTAAGTGATAAACTAATTAAATAAATTAATGAATGAATGGAAAAAGTACTTGTCCTACTTTCCTGCTTTTTATTCATTTTTTCTCCTGGTTTGAACTTGGTGCTTTACATGCTTGCTTGGCTTGCTTCGTCATAGCTGGTGTTATACTCCTTGAATCATTCCTCTATCCTGGTGTTTTGCTAGTTAATTGAAGATGGGCTCTACACTGCAGTTCAGTGTGAGCTGGTTTCAAACCATAACCTTGTGTCTTATAGTCTGTGAATGCATAGTAAATGTGTGAGTCTGTGAAGTCCACCTTCTACACTGGTCACGCAACTGACACAATAGGAGGTATGCAAAGTGCATACACAGTATTTTGCACATGCTAAGAGTTTGATTCTCTCCATGTCTCAGAGAATGCATATGCATGCATGCATGAGTCACAGTATTTTCTTTATTAAATTCATTGCTTGCTTCTTCTACCAATAATCATCTCTCTTGCAAAGTGACACTCTGTTAACATTACTTCGTATATTATTCCTAACAGTACTAGGAAAAGAGGTGCTTCTGGGGTTAGATCATGTGACCACAGAAACAGATTTTGCTAGTCAAATGTATTCAATAAAAAAATAACAAGTTTCTTCCTAAATGTCCATGGAAGAGTGGGTTAGTTCACAATATCTTCACAGATTAGGTTAATATGAATAGCAGATGTACTTTGTAGCAACAAGACAAATGTTCAACAGAATTAAAGTTATTCATGTGCAGTCACACTGGGAATATTTGCATGATATTTTGCTAATTGCTCCAAAACCTGTCTTGGGAGTGAATAAACAAATGAAGAAAAGAAATGAACCAGCAAAAAAAAAAAAATAGCCCTGAGCTTCTCTAGTTTCTCTTTTAATCTCCCTAAACCTTTCTTCAACCACTCAACTTTTGGCTCCAAAAGCCCAGTACCATTTCTCATTCTCTCTAGCAGTTTTTGGACCCATTACCTCTGTGGAGACACTACTTCCACTTAGTGATAAGTTGCCTTCCCAATCATTTGATAGGGCTTCTCTTCCCAGGTCCCAGTGGCCTCCTTAGACTTTAAATCCATCCTTTTGGGTTTCCTAACAACAAAATCATAGGGATAAATTGCCCTGCTTTAATGCAATTTTAATTTGTCAAGTTTTCTTAAAATATTACAGAGTTTTTATTCAACAGCATGGACTTTACATGTTATTTTCTAAAGGCTGGCAAAATGAAATACCATGCACGGGATGACTTAAAACAACAGAAATACATCGCCCCAAAGTCCTGAAGTTTAGAAGAAGCCAGAACCAAGATGGCAGCAGCCCTGATTCCTTCAGAATAGTAATATTTTCCTAGCTACTTAGGCAATGTTCTTTAAAATAAGGAGGACAGAGCATTGCCTAAGTAACTAGGAAGTGTTTATATAATTCTTCTAACAGAAAAAAAAGCACCAAGTAAACAAAGCAAAGTAAGAGGTAAGTGAATATAAAAGATCTGATCTGACACAGAATTTAGTTTATTGATACGTGCATCTTTCAAGTTTCACTCCTCATTAGCTAAAAATATCACCATTTGGCCGGGAGTTTGGCCTAATGGTAGAGTGCTTGCCTAGCATGCACGAAGACCTGGGTTCGATTCCTTGGTACCACATGCATAGAATAAAAAGCTGGAAGTGGTGCTGAGGCTCAAGTGGTAGAGCTCTAACCTTGAGAAAGTCCAGGGACAGTGCTCAGGCCCTGAGCTAAAGGCCAGGACTGGCAAAAAAAAAAAAAAAAACCATTTGATGAGAAATGAGGAAGTGACTCTAAAAGAATGAGAATCAAGCCATTTTCCTCATTGCTGTAGAGTGCAGGGAAATGTCAGCCATCCTTCTTCCTTCTGAATCCTTTCTATTCCTCCAGAAGGTAACTTTTCAGCAGGACTCGTTGTCATCACCAAAGATATGGATTCAATTATGACAGCAGAAGGCTTTGGAGAGCTGAGAACTTGAGAAAATGATCTCTTGACTTAGACTTTCAGATTGCATATCCAAGAAACGGGTAGTAATACCTGCTGCAGCTAGCAAAACCTTCCTCAAGGTTCCTAGGAGACAAGTTGTGGCCCTAGATCAGACTACACCACCAAGAACATAATGTACTGCACTAAGACCATATGGTGGAGGTCTTCACTGGAAGCCATGAAGGTGTTGAATTGCTAACTCACTTGTTAGGAATCTATGTCCAATCACTTGGCCACTCTGAACCTCCTCCATTTTGTATCAGTAAAACTAGACTTGTAAAGGTAATTCTGACTATCTCTGGTGGAGTTTTGTAAGAACAGACTGAGAGCAGATGCAAAGAATTACTGGATAATCAATAAAAAGCACATGATTATAAAATGACAGAATGATTTCGAATATAAATATAGCTTTCTAATTAATTTACTACCTGAAAGTGGAAATAAGTCTTCAGCTTTGAGAGAGCAGAAGAGGAAAGTGAACACCCTTCAGGTAACCAGTGCATTGTTCCAGACTCAAATCAGAACCGTGTACAAAAGGCAAAGTATAAGATCAGTGAAGCCTGGTGTCTAGAAGCACTAGTTCTGAGGATGAAACTACGTTTAAGCTAAAACCTCCAATTGCAGCCTACAGTCTTAAGTTTTGAAGCTATTCACAGCTAGGAAAACCTTAGAAAATTAGAGAACACTATTTCACAATTATTGCTCATTTTCTGTGGGTGAGCGCTGTCGTCTGGGATTCCATTCTCCCTTGCTCTTAGTTGTTTTGAGGAAAGACAAAAATCCATGCTCCTTTCATTAGCACCATCAAACACCAAACAAATAATGTTATGATACAATTGTGAAAGGAGGACTATTTGAGGGGAGAGTAATCAGAGAGGAGAGGAAGAAAGGACAGGGCAATGCAGAGTAAACGTAATCAAAGTACATCATATGCATTTTTGAAAATAATGTCACAAAATCTCATACATTTAATATATGCTAATATTTTTTAAAGATTTTTGGGCTGGTCAGAGTGATTCACACCACATTCTCTGTAGGGAGGTATTAGTAGTATCTCACTTTATGAAAATTAAGTTTAAAGCTTAAAAAACAAATTACATTCAACAAAACTACATTCAACTACATTTAAGTCAGTGGTGCCTGTGGTTCAGGCCTATAAACCTAACCACTCAGGAGGCTGAGATCTGAGAATCACCATTCAAAGCCAGCTGGCTCATGAAAGATTCTCAGAAGTGGAGCAATGACTCCAGTGGTAAAGCTTTATCTAGCCTTGAGCAAAAAAAACATAGGGACAGAACCCAAATGCTGAGTATAAGCCCCAGGATTAGGAAAGAAAGAAAGAAAGAAAAATGTCAAGCAACTCTGGGAAGATTATAGTTTAAGGCTGGTTGGGGTCAAGAATACAAGATTCGCAAAAAATAGAGAAGAGGCATAATATTTCAAGTGGTGGAACATATGCCTAGTTAATGCAAAGCCGAGTTCAAATCCTGTACTGTACTGTGATTTTAAAAAACAGAGTTTTAAAACAAAAGAGTATTGATAAAACTCCTGTTTCCATATCCTGAAGTTCATTTCACTTAGCCTCATACTATATGGCCATATGTACACAGCATTGAGCTATTGTGATCCTCTGATAGGAGGATCCTAGAAATATACTGTTGATTACAAATGACGGAAACCATGGAGCCTATGTTTCTTTGGGTCTAACTTTCTTCACTTAATATTATTTTTTCCAAGTCTTTCTAGTTCCTTACAAATGGGGCAATTTCATTCTTTTTGCTGGCAGCATAGAATTCCATTGTATATATATATATATATACACCACATCTTGATCCATTCATCTACTGAGGAGCATCTGGGTTGGTTTCATATCTTAACTATGGTAAATAGTGTTGCAATAAACATGGTTGTCTTAGTAGCTTTAATATGCCTTTGTTTATGAACATTTGAGTAAATGCCCAGGAGTAAAGTTGTTTTCTTTTCTCTTTTTTTCCCCACTATGGTTAATCTCATGCTTTGGTACCTGGTATATTACATATACATTTATTTGTTTATTTGAAATAGGAAATGGAAGGGGAAAAACAAGATGAGTGGGAGGGAGTGGAGGGAGGAGAAGTAGGAGAAAAACATGAGAAGACCTGGCACGGTGGCTCACATCTATAATACTGACTACTCAGGAGGCTGAGATCTGAGGATCACGGTTCAAAGCCAGCCCAGGCACTAAAGTCCGTGAGATTCTTATCTCCAGTTAACCCACCAGAAAACTAGAAGTGGTGCTGTGGCTCAAGGGGTAGGGCTGTGTAACCTTGAACTGAAAGGCTCAGGGACAGTGCCCAGGCCCAGAATTCAAGCCCCATGACCAACAAACAAACAAACATGGGAAGGGTTATAAATGTTCAAGAAGTAATGTAGCCACTACCTGATAAATGTAAGTGTAACCCCTCTAGACATCACCCTGACAATAAAATACAATGTTTTTTTGAAAAAAAAGAGTATTGAAATACACATGGTTTTTCTCCCGCCACGACTCTGAGTAGAGACTTTTCTTGTTAGGTGCTCCTATGAGGCCATGCCAGAAAAAAATCCTAAGAAGAGAAGATACTGCATCAGAATGAACGAAAGGGCCCATACACAGTACACCTGAAAATAGCAAACAACTGAAAGGGGCTTGCTTTATACAAAGAGCAACTAAGTTCCAGTGCTCCTGCTCAGGAGAGGTGTGGGGGCTTAAGCAAATGTTTATCAGGTTGAGACTGTTGCTCACTCTGGTGTCCTTTTACCTCTTCAAATCAGTACTCACCTTTGTCTTCATCTCAAGCACAATGTTGCTTTTTATTCTCTTCACAGCCCATTTCCAAGCTTCCCCCAAAACCCACACCTCCTCTGAAATTATCACACCTATCCTCCCTTTTCCTAACTCTCCAAATCTTATTTCAAAAGCCCATCTCCCAATTTTATTCACCACATTTAGCTTAATATGAGCTCTACTGTTAAGTGTACATTAAATGTACTGTTAAGTGTTACATCAATTCCTGAAAAAATGCTCTTCTCTCAGAGGACATGCTAGAGTGACAAATATAGTGCTTACTTAGTTTTTTTTTAAAGTAAGGAAAGACCTAACACTTTGAATCTATCAGAATCTTAACTTCGTGATTAAACACTCTGTATTTGAAGGACAAGCTACATTCTTCTCTGACATTCTCTTTGGCATTAATACAATGAGGAAAATATTCACATAGTGAGATTTTTTCATATAATTTTTGTAATTAATATTCACCAGATAGAAGGTGCATTACTTCACAAACATTGATACCCTTTCTCATGTCTTGGTCCCCATTTCCCTCCCTCCCCGCCCCTCATCTTGTTTTCCCCCCTTCCCTGTCCGATTCTAAATAACCAAATAAGCATATATGCAACATATCAGATAACAAGGTGAAATACTGTAACAATATGAGATAACCAAGGGACAGCAAAAGAGATGAGAGATAACATAGCACATTAAGGACAATAATTACTCATTATATGGCTTTTGTTTCTATATCCTGGAGGTTCTTTCATTTAGTGTCATATAGTGGGATATTTTTGTGAAGAACAAATTCACTGAGAAAACTCCAGGTGGGATTTTGTCATAGTTCTGAATGTAGTCTGACTACTGGCAGTGAGATTTTTCTTTTAATTGTTTAAATATTAAACTTTTATTACTTTTAAATAGTTGTACAAAGAGGTTGCAGTTCAATATGACAATTTATGAGTATAATGTATATTTGCTAGTGTCATCCCTTCCATCATTCTATCCCCATACACTGTTCTCCATTTCCACTCATCCCTTCAAGTTTCTTATTTCTATGTTTACAGATGTGCTTTGAGTATTATGGCTGTATTTACCCACCATTCCTATTTCCATTTGTCGACTCTCATTTCTTTTAACTCCTCCTCCTCCTCTCAGACAGGATATATTTCAGCTTTCTGGTATTCATTTTGTTAAACAAAATGCAAATTTTGTTAACATTTAATTGTTCAAAGGACTTACACAATAAAGATTTCAGCCATGTGTATATTGTCATTAGTTTTATGGTGTATGTGGCCCTGTGTATGTTTTCATATATGTATACATATATTTATTTATTTATTTATGTTTATATCTAGCTCTCAGATATGAAAGAAAATAATGCAATAAACTTTTCTAATGATGGACATGAAATCAGTAAAACTTTGAATGGCATGTTCCCAGAACTGATTGTCCAGCCAATTCATCAAAGAAATATTAAATATTCAACTACCTAAGCCACAGTACAGACAGGTTAACTCAGCTTCTCTTACCTGGCACCCAACGTACAGAAGATTAGAAGCCTTCAATTGGTCAGTGCTTAATCCAGAAGTGAGGACTGGATGAAGGCAGACTTGCCTGCAGGAGTGCATTATTCAATACAATCACACACTCAAAAGATTCTTAGTCCCCTATCCAAATCCACTCCCATCCATGCTGGTAGAATGAAACTATGCATGCCAGAGCCAGTGGTGGATAGCAAAGCAGTGCTTCATATAAGACTTTATTTTAAGTAAGCCTATAAGCAGGAGCACTGCTCTGTCCTTTTCTATCCCATCCTCCACCCTACTCCGACTCACTTGGCAGTTAGAATGCAGTATGAATTCATATTTCTTTTCTCTCTAACCTCAATAGTACACACACACACACACACACACACACACACACACACAATTTCTACTGAGCCAAATGTACAAAATATATTATTTCAGAAGTCAAATCATCAACTTGAACACAGACACAACTTAGTTTGCCTTCTTTCACAGAAAAGTAAAGGCCCCAAAATAATAATCTTGTAGGAGATATAAATTGTGTTGCTAGAAGTAATAGCAATCTCTTTAGCAATATCCCACAGGCTCCCTTCAGCCTACTTCCTTAAGTGCTGTATGTTTTAAAGCTCTGTTACATACCTCCCTCTTAGAATGACTAAACTGAACATTCTAAATTATGTTCACTTCATGGTAGAAAGTAGTAGAAGATGTACCTCCTATTTAATAAAGGGGGAAAAAAGAACCTGCTTATTACTCAATGTGCTATGTGGTTATCTAGGGAAGAAATCACTCTCAAATCCATTGTTCTGTGTTTAAAATTCCTCATGTTTTTATATGTAGTATATGCATTTCTGCTCGAACATATTTATTCTTCATGTACACAGCATACAGATATTTCCCTGACTTTGATCCCAGCAGAACAGCATGCTTTGCCAATGGAATATGAATAGACAGGATTGGAAGTAAGGTTAAAGTGAGCTTGTGCTGGTGGGTTTACCTCTTGTTTCTCTAGAATCAACCTAAGAAGAGCTTTGGCTCAAAATCAATGACCACATATGGAAAAGGCATGGACCAAATAAGCGCTGAAGACCTGAACTTTACCCTAGTTACAGGATAAAGTACAACTACCCAGTCAAGTCCCGTGGACCCTCACAAAATCCATGACTACATACAAGAGAAAAATGATATCTATTTTAAGCCATAGTACATAAGGGATAAATTGAAATCAAATAACAACTAACTGGTATACACCACAAAATGTGGTATGGAATAAATAGAGAAAATCTGACTTAGAGACCCACTTCTTAAGTCCAATTACAAATACAATTTTTTGAAGTGAATCTTAAAAGAAAAGGTTCATTTTATGTTACAAAATAATCATATTATTACAAACATCACTGAATGTCTACTGTTGGTACATGGAAGTAAAATAAAGAATTATTTCTTTAAGTAACTCTCTTATGGAATTTTTGAATGGAAAAGCTAGCTTCAGAGTCATAGTAGAACCTCTATCAATCTTACTATTGGTTGTAAAATACTAATAGTCCTTCATTTGGCACTTACTATAAATACTTTACCAATGTGATCTTATCACACTACTCTAAATAGTTGGAATTGCTTATGCCTGTTTAAGAAATGGGAATATTGAGGCTTGACAAAAATATAGCTATTTTATTCTCCTTCTTTTACAGGTCACCTTGAGTTACTATCCAGATGTAAAATATTCAGTGCAATTAAAAATATTTCTTTGACTCTAATAGGTAGCAGACCTTAAGCTGAGGCTCCAAATAATAGTTGAGTATATGACATTTTCTTTCTTTTCTTTTCTTCTTTCTAGGAGTCTAGTAAATAATTGATGTTGAAAAGATCCTAAGCAAAAGTTCCCATGTGAGCTCTATCATGATCTTAATGCAGGGCGAACAGATGTTCACATTAATGATTGCTGGGGTGGGAAGAAGATGAAGGTTGGGGAGTTAGTTACATTTACTCACTGAGAATGCTCATTCCTTTCTGAAGGCAGCCAGAAGCCAGCCAGAAGACAAGAAAGAAGACAAATTCTCATGTAAAGGAGAGATCAAGCTGTGCAGGACTGCTGCTTAGAAAGACAATAGCGAGACAAAACACTGCTCTTCAGCAGTGGGTGGGGATGGATCATCAGGGAAGCATACCTATCCTGGAGACACAGATGGGGGCATTGCTGGCCAACAAACAACAAATTCAACGTTCTGATGGTCATTATAAGACGTTCTCCTATACAGAAATAAAGGCTTATTAAATCTCAGTGATTTGCTTAAGTTAAAAACAAAACTATAACACAATGTTTTATGATTTTAATGCCTAAGTTGGTCTGGTTTTCAACCACTCCTATCCTTTAGCAATGGAGACATGGGATGGTTTTTTTTCCTTTTGCATTTTCCCAGCCTTCCTTTTTCTTCCCAAGCCAAGAGGAAGGATTCAACTGAGCTGCCCTCTGCCTCAAATATGAAATGTCCCCATGTGATCACGTGTGAAAATGAAGATCATCAGTCTGTGATGTTATTTTGGATGGTACAGGGAATTAGGAGGAAGGACCTCATTGGCAGAAGCAGAACACACAAGACGGGGGTGTATGTGATGGTATGTTGTCCCTGATCTCTTCCTCCCTTCCTTCTTTCTCAGCTCCTATCTGGCACAAGGTAGGCTACTATCCTCTAGCACATGCTCCACCATTTGGATATTCTGCCGGAGTACCTGCAGCCAAACAACCATGCACTGAAACCTCTGAAATTGTGAAACAAAATAAATCTCTACTCTTAAACTGTTCTGTCAGGCATTTGGTCACAGCTATGCAAAAGTAACTAACTTAACATACCACTGTAAAAGGAAGGAAAAGAATGTTTTCTAACCCATCTATCAACTGCAGTGCTCAATGTCAAAAGGCATTTATCACAAAAGAAATAAAAAGAAATTTTGAGTTCCATCATTTTCCTTCATCCATTAAAAGCAAATCATTCCAATTCTAGTTGCTTAAGAAACACTTAGCATTAGGATAGACTGATAAAGTCCTGCACAAAAATCACAGGAATAGATTCTTTATATGCTCAAGAACTAAATCTCTCTCTACAAAAGAAAGTTAGATATGAATCAAAATTCATTTTGTGCCTAATTTGAATTTTAATTCCAACCACACCATCGCGCTAATATCACATGCAATCTATCTGATATGATCCTGGGATTTCTTACTGATGAGTAAAAAACTACTCAAAGAGTTGTAAGGGTCAAAGCTAGGCACATAGGGCACCTGTGCAAAGAAAGGGAAGAAATCCATGAATAGAACCCATCATTGATGTTATGAGGGAAACTAATCATATTTTAAATGTTAGTGCAAGAATGTCTCAACTACATGTTGCTTTGTTGTAAACATCTTTGGGTTTCAAAATGGTGCAGCCTTTATCAGCATTGCTATATGTGCAACTGGTGTGTAACCTCAACCATTCTATCTCCAAGCTTCTGAGGCTTTGCAGAATCTAAGCATTCTTTGTCTGACTTGCCCAAATTTAAGAGTTACTGCCTGCAGTTCAAACTCTTATGGAGAGATAGGTCTTAAGACTGTTATAAAGATGCCAGTGATACAATCCCTTCCCCTAGTCCCCACCTTGTCAACCAGCTATTCCCTTGGGAGCAAACACTTACTTTTTTATGAATGGAGATCAGCTTCTCTAACAGAGGTTCACAACTAGCTAGAGTCAGACATGTCTTTGCTCATGTAAACTGAGGCCACCAATAATACCCAGGTGTCCAAATCAGCACTGGAATTGGGTCCTGCATGGTCCTCCTCTGAACTAACTCCTTACTCTAATCACATGTAAGCACATGTTAGTCTAGAATCTGCTGACTTCCATATGCCATCCATGTTTCCCTTTTCTTGGTAACAATAGCCCCCTTTCCTTTTAGGGATCATGGGAAGTCTCCATGGGGCTATAGCTCAGTGGGTCCTATTTTCCAGTGACAGCAAACTCATCCATTCTTCTGGTCTAACACTAGTCTTCTAGTGTTAGAAAAGAGACACAGTACAAATAATCTTCTTGAGTTTAAGTGAAAGAGTGTTTCTGTGCTCACAGCCACAAAGTACTAACTCCTCTATGTGGGAAGAAAACTTCCTTTATCACATGTCATTAATCACAGACTTAATTCAATGTTTCTTATTAATTTTATGTTATCATCAAATTATAGGGTCATGGGCGGGGAATGTGGCTTAGTGGTAGAGTGCTTGCCTAGCATGCGTGAAGCCCTGGGTTCCATTGCTCATTACCACATAAACTGGAAAAAGACAAAAGTGGTACTGTGGCTCAGGTGGTAGAGCAAAAACAAAGCTCAGGGGCAATGCCCAGGCCCTGAGTTCATGCCCACAGATTGGCAAAAAAAAGAAAGAAAAGGAAATTTCAGGGGAAAAAAATTACAGGTAGTAAATTTCAAGAACCTTCTAGCACACTATTGTGTGTCAGCTCCACAAGAAGAAATTCTGACACTCCTCTTGGTTTGTATTCATCTAACATCCACATATTTAATCTAATCAAATAACTTATCTTTCTCTTTTAATGACAGCCACATAGATACACCTTTTTAGTTTTAAAACAAAACAACCCAGAGTGACACAAATTGCTAATAAATAATTGCAAAGATACTCAGACTCCTTAGCAACCACCAAGATGCAAAGAAGAAACATTTACATACTGTTTACATACCAGATTAACAAAAATATAGCATCTGATAATATCAAATATTAAAAGATTAAATCTATTAGAACTCTTATTTATCTATCTTAGTAATAGGAAGGCACGCTGGTTCAACTACTTTAAGTAAACCATGGCATTACGTGGTCAAGATAAATATTAGTGCTTGGTAACAGACTAGAGAAAATTTTGTTCTATGTTCCACAATATGAACAAGAATACTCAGACTTAGCCAAGCTCTGGCAGCTCACGCCTATAATTCAAGCTACTCAGAACGCTAATATCTGAGGATCATTTTTCAAAGCTAGCATAGGCCAGAGTGTCATTGAAATTCTCATTCACAATTAACCACCCAAAAGCCAGAAGTGGAGTTGTAGCCCAATTTATAGGGAGCTAGCCTTGAGCACAAAACCTCGGAGACAGTACCAAGACTCTGCATTCAAACCCTAGGACAGCCTCATGAGCTCACACTTTCACACACAAATACTGAATGGTGTTCTTTGCAGCAGCAAACACTGGTAAATAATTCAAATCCCCATGGTTAGGAGAATGGATGAACAAGTTGTAGTCTAGTCACATAATGGAAAGTTATAGAGCAGGAAAAAGAAATGGACTAAAACCTCACAAACAACAGGAGCAAATCTTAGAAAATTGAGTACAAGTAGTAAATCCCAATGAATAAATCAAGATATATTCCATTTTCATAAATCAGAAGACAAAGAAAATCATGCTATGTAGTGTATATGTGTGTGATACAACTTAACTGATTTTCAGTAAAATAATTAATGTTAAATGTAAAGAATATTCGCATGCTGGATGCAGTGGCTCACACCTGTAATCCTAGCTACTCAGGAGGCTGAGATCTGAGGATCAAGGTTCAAAGCCAGCCTAGGCACAAAAGGACCTGAAATGCTAGTCTCCAATTAACCTTTAGAAAATGGGGAATGAGGCTTGGCTGAAGGGTAGGGCAGTAGCCTGGAGCTGAAGAGCTCAGGAACAGTACCCAGGCCCAGAGTTCAAGCCCCATGACCAAAAAAAAAAAAATAGAATGGAAGAAAGACAGCCTCTTCAACAATGGTGCTGGCAGAACTGATTAACCACCTGCAGAAAACTAAAGTTGGATCCTTCATTGTCACCCTGGACCAGGGTTAACACCAAATTGATCAAAGACCAGGAGGTAAAAGCAGATACACTGAAAACTTTACAAGAAGGAGTAGGAGATACACTAGGTCTCCTTAGCATAGGTCGAAACTTTCTTAATAAGGACCCAGAAAAACAACAAATCAGAGAAAGTCTGGATAAGTGGGACTGCATTAAACTGCAGAGCTTCTGTATGGCAAAAAACATAGCTAGCAAACTAACGAGAAAGCCTACAGAGTGGGAGAAGATCTTCACTAACCATACAACAGACAAAGGCCTCATATCTAAAACATATCAACAGCTCAAAAAATTGAATCACTCCAAAACTAATCTCCAAAGAAACAACCATCCCGTTAAAAGATGGGCCAAAGACTTAAAGAGAGTCTTCTCTGAAGAAGAAATAAGAATGGCCTATAGACACATGAAGAAATGCTCGACATCTCTGGCCATAAAAGAAATACAAATCAAAACTACTCTAAGATTCCACCACACTCCAGTTAGAATAGCCAGGATCAATAAATTTAATATCAACAGATGTTGGAGGGGATGTATCCAGGAGGGATCACTACTACACTGTTGGTGGGAGTGCAAACTCATTCAACCACTATGGAAAGCAGTATGGAAGTTCCTCAAAAGACTAAACATAGAGCTCCCCTATGACCCAGCAATTCCACTACTTGGCATTTACCCAATCATCCAGAAACAATGGCATACTAAATCCACTAGCACAATGATGTTCACTGCAGCACTATTTACCATAGCAAAGCTATGGAACCAGCCCAGATGTCCCTCAGTTGATGAGTGGATCAACAAGATGTGGTACTTATACACAATGGAATTCTATGCTGCTGTCAGAAAGAATGACATCACCCCATTTGTAAGGAAATGGAAATACTTAGAAAAAATCATATTAAGTAAAGTAAGCCAGACTCAAAGGAACTTAGGCTCAATGGTTTCCCTCATTTCTCACAATCAGTAGAAACCTTGGGCTCTCCTAGCAGAGATTTGCAATAGAGCGAAATCTAGATACATAAGGCCATATAGGATGATGCTAAATGAAAGGACCTCTAGGATATAGAAACAAAAGGCATGTAATGAGTGATGGTTGTCCTTAATGTACTATGTTATCTCTCATCTCTTTTGCTTTCCCTTGGTTATCTCATATTGTTACTGTATTTCACCTTGTTATCTGATATATTATATATACATGTATTTGGTTATTTGAAATCTGATAGGGAAGGGGGAAAACAAGATGAGGGGCAGGGGACATGAGAAAGGGTATCAATGTTTGTGAAGTAATGTACCTTTTATCTAGTGAATATAATGTAACCTTTCTATTAATTACAATAAAAATATATAAAAAACCCCAAAACAGGAATATCCTCAGGCTAGCAGAAGGCAAGGAAATTAAATGGGAACATATATAATCAATTTGTGGTTCCAAATTTGAGTGATGCGTCACCAATTTCTCATTCTCATTTATTTTTCTTGTTACTTACACACATGTTACAATGCATATTCTCACACTGAAGTAATAACTTCATACCAGATCATGAGAAGAAGAGACTCTGAGATGAGACAAATCTTCAGGTCTCCCAAAGGAGTATTGTTCATATACAGGATATTCCTGTGTGTTCACTCTTCCCACAGCCCAGTGATAACTCTTGCTTAAATTTTTGTTTGCTTTTCTTATTTTTAAATCCAATCCACTGCATATCTTTCATGAGCCACTTGCCATTGGAATACACAGCCGCACTCCCCAGTCTAAGCACTCTCTAGTCCCATAAACTAAGATAAGTAGAGGGAGAGGTAACCAATCTCCTGTGATTTTGCTAGTCATTCTTGCTTAATGTGTACTTTTCCTTCATAACAGCCGAAGCCATTTCTATCAAAACCATGGGGTTAATGTATTTCCTTCCTTTCCATCTCCCATCCCCACACACTACCCAACCCCCTCAGGGAAAAAAGCTTTTATCTTATCAGAGACCTATGCTTTGGGGATAATGCAGCAATATTTTATTATTGCTGCTAATATGTACATGTGGCTATGGATGGAACAATAGACAAAGAACACTGCTTTCTTCCATGCAGTTACAAACTCACATAGACCAATTTAAGTGGCTTCCCTCTTTGGCAGCTGCCTTCTTAAAGATCTGAAAGTGACTAGTCGTAACAGAAGGCTTTGGGAGAAATTCCTGCTCACTAAACAGAAGGGGGAAAGAAAGCTGTGTCTGTCTGTTGCTACTGAAAACAGAAGTTCTTAGATACATGGTTTCTAAGAGTGTGGGAAAAGCCTTAGTCTCTCCAAATTTAAAAAGGTGACAAATTGTTAACAAGTATAATGCTTGGGATTAAAAATGAGTCTGAGAATAGATTAAGTGGTCTGACATAGAAAGAAATGTGTGTTTCTGGCTAAATCTTTGTCTCTGCTGCTTCGCCACTCATATCAACTGTACCACTTACAATGAAAAACTTGGACTGCAGGACTAATCCATATTTATATTATCCTGTTATGTTCTGTTATGCTGAAAGCAACCCAATTTGCTAATAGCTTGTTGTTCTCTAGCTGCATTTCCCTCAGGCCTAATACCATTCAATGCCTTCTTAGGGCTTTCTCCAAGGAATGCTGACTGAGAGCTAGGCAGCCTTTGATACATTCAATTTCTAAACCCTTCTTCCTTGGGAATAAAATAGAGAAGAATCACAACAATGTAGAGTGATGTATAGTGAGGAGAATATACTATATATACCTACACATAATATCCCTCAGGCACACTAATATAAAACTATCAACTAATATGCCAGACCATATCTTCATAGGAGTCAGTTCAGAAAATAAGTGATTATTAACAGAATTTCAAGGGAAAAAAAACAAGACATCCTATAGATACTGAATCAGTCAGGAAGGATCAAGTTGTGCTGCATTAACAAAGGACTCTATAGTACTCTAAAATACATACGTTATTTCTTCGTCTAACTGCATCTGTGGACTGAAGACTAATCCCCACATGATTGTACTCTGGAGCACAGAGTTTTAGAAGCTATAGCATAAGAGATATTGCTGATTATCAAGGCTAGAAAAACAGGAGGTGATGGTAAAAGATTCACAAGTTGGATCATTTTGAAGTTTGAGACACCTTGGGATTTGATCTCCGGGCCTTATGCTCACTAAACAAATGCTCTACCACTTAAGCCACCCTGCCACGTATACTCTTAAAGCAGTGCCAATTGTGGTGGTTTACATCTGTAATTCCATCATTTGCGAGTTTTGAGGGAGGAGGATTGAGAGTTGGATGCCTCTCAAGACTCTCTCTCACCTCATTGGTCAGTGTACTGATCAATTCTAATAGAAGAGAAGTAAGAAAATACCCTAGCCAACTGCTTGGTGGTAGGAAAATAAGTATTTTATAGACAACAGATACTGATGTAGATATGTAGATCTTAAGAGTTACAAGAAATGTGATCCTCCTATGACAGACATCACTTTCCCCACAGGCTGATTTGTTTTAGTGCTTTCCAAGGCATATGTCTAAAGCTGAGGGGAAAGTACAGGTGGAGCCACCCCTTAAATCACAACCAACACTGGAGTCCATACTCTGCATTAAAGGGTCCATCCTCAGACCTTTCAACAAGGTTTTTCAAAACCGTGTAATTCTTTAAACCTAATGATAGCTGTAATTTCTGAATTCTAGCTGGAAGATTTCTTATTTCAACAGTTCAGACTAAAGAGAGCACTTTCGAAAGAAATGTTATCTTCTGAATTAACGTACACCAAACCAGTTCCAGCTATGGATAAAGAGCAAAATTATTCATTATTTTTAAGGAGCCCAGAAAAGAAAATGTTGTAACTGGGAACTTTAAAAGATGAACGTGAAAAGTCAAAGTGCTATAAATGTTCTTTCTATACCAAAAATGCCTGAACTTTCCATTTTTACTAAATTACATCTAATGCAAGCACATTGCATTAACGTACACCAAACCAGTTCCAGCTATGGATAAAGAGCAAAATTATTCATTATTTTTAAGGAGCCCAGAAAAGAAAATGTTGTAACTGGGAACTTTAAAAGATGAACGTGAAAAGTCAAAGTGCTATAAATGTTCTTTCTATACCAAAAATGCCTGAACTTTCCATTTTTACTAAATTACATCTAATGCAAGCACATTGGCCTTTTCCTTTCTTCCTTTTCCTGTATAGTCCAATCAAACCATTTCAAGACAAACTAAATCTTGATCCAATACTATTATCTGAACCAGAAGCTCATTTTTGAGCAATATAAGCTTTAATGAGATATATGCACAGTGTGTATGAGTGGTGATAGACCTAAAAATCTTTTCCCATGAAAAAGGAGAAACATTTTCTATGGTATTCTACCATCACCCTCACAATCCATTGTCAGAGAACTAGGGCCAAGAGTATATGTGAATTTGCTCCCTACCTTTGCCTTTTCTGTATATACTACATGATTTTCCAGGAAAGAAGCAAAAGAACTAGGGCTCCCCCCAAGAATTTCCATTTCTCCTTGACCTTGAAAGTAGTCCACAAGCAAAGGAATGAATTTGTAAAGGACTAGTGGGTTTTTCCTTGGAGTTTTGTTTTGCTATTTTGTGGCCTGGCAGGTCTCTGTTCCAATTAGTTGATTCTTCCACTATATAAAAAGAAAACATAAACCTTATATAAATAGGCTATGTTTAAATAAAGCTTTATTTATAAACTTCTAGAACATGCTTATATATGCATACTCACCCCTACTCTAGCAAAGAATTAGTCTAGATTTTAAATCTTAGACGTGATCATGAAGCCATCGTTCAGTGTGGCTTCCCAAGTTCTATTTATAGCACTTTAAAATTTTTGTTTTGTGTCAGTCCTGGGCTTAAACTCAAGGCCTGGGCACTATCTCTGAGTTTTTCTGCTCAAAGGTAGCACTCTACCATTTGAATCAAAGCACTACTTCTGGCTTTGTGAAGGTTAATTAGAAATATGAATCTCTGGGCTGGAGGCGTGGCTAGCCACTGAGAGAAATGGTCATTACCTAGTTGAAGTACTGCTCTTGGACAAGAAAGAGAGAAAAGGAAGAAAGAAAGAAAGAAAGAAAGAAAGAAAGAAAGAAAGAAAGAAAGAAAGAAAGAAAGAAAGAAAGAAAGAAAGAAAGAAAGAAAGAGAGAGAAAGAGAGAAAGAAGAAAGAGAGAGAGAAAGAAAGAGCATGGATGGAGTGAGGGAGGAAAGGAAGGAACGAAGGAGGGATAGAGGAAATGAAGGAAAGAGGAAAGAGGGAAAGAAGAAGAGGGGGGGGGAGAGATGAGTCTCACAGACTTTTTGTCCAGAATAACTGCTGCTATTCTCTCTCTCTCTCTCTCTCTCTCTCTCTCTCTCTCTCTCTCTCTCTCTCTCTCTCTCTCTCTCTCTCTCTCTCTCTCCTCCCTCTCTTTCACTCTTTCTCTCTAATAACACAGCTAATTTCTCCCTTCAAAGACTCTGTCCTTTCATAATTGTAATTATTATTGAGTCTTATGAGTGAAATTTCCAGGAAAAAAAGTTTTCTTTATTGCCTAGTAATGGATGCAGAAAAATACCTGTAAATCCCATCAATCAGCATCACTTATTAGCTAAGAGTGTGTGGAATTTTCTCCACTAGGTCCTGAGGGCAATAAAAAGGGAAGTAGCAATCAGCCTTTGTCAGCAGCTAACACTTTCATTGGAAGTGTCATGCAAAGACAGAACTTTGCATTTTCTTGCAAAAACACGAATATGTGTATAATCACTGGTGAAAGAAGACTAATGACAAACACTGTCCAGAGTTAGACAAGTAACCCAGCACACTTGAAAAGATGAGGGCTGGCGTAGGTGAGGGGGGGCCTGGAAAGCCACCCAAACACTAACCAGGCCACTGGAGAGCAGAGAAGGAAGAGATCTGCATAGAAAAGGAAACTTGGGCTTCCAGGAGAAAAGATTTTCCAATTAGTCTATTGATAAACAGCAGGGGTCAAGCTTGAGCTTCCTTCCATTTGCTCTATTCCCAACTCTCCACCCACCTCGCTTAACCTCAAAGAGGAATATCCCCAAAGGGAATACATACCAGAGTTCTTATTACAAAAGCCCTACTGCCCTGGATTCCACCCAGTAAAAAGCTACAACTAAAGGTGAAGGACAGAAAAGGAAGGTCCATTATATGGCACACTCATGCCATGAGAAGAAGCAAAGATTTTCTGCCTGGCTTCAGAGTACACACATGAACTTTAGGTTGAAGTAGAGGAAGAATTGAGGCAGACGGATTATGGGGAGGCAGAATTCAACAGTCTCTGTTCAAGTGTGGCCTGGCTGATCATTTCATAGGAGCTCCAGAGAAGTCACCTGAGTTATCACTTGATAAAGCATTGTAGACATCGTAAGAAAGTTATAGTTATCAGAAAGTCCTAGTTCTGGGGTGGCTGTAGAAATGGCTAGGAAAGAATAGCTCAGAACAAAGAACAGAGCTCCATGTTGGACATGGAGCTGTCTAGCTTATCCCAGGCTTTCAACTCCCCTAAGGCTATCTTCACAGGTCCATGCAAGTCAGTGTGTCTCAGCTCTAAGATTCTGTGTAGCCCTAAGGCAAACCCCAAGGGTGAGAGTGGAGTGGAGGACAGGGGTTGGGTGGAAGGCCCCCCATGAGACTGAAAAGTGCACTGGCTCTTTCATTGGCTATTATTTGTTGGGCTTCCCTCCTTCTTCTCCCAGGAGATTTCTCCCTTATTTTCTCATAGATGGAAGAAAGAGTGTGTAACTTCTGCTCCCAGTTAGGATCCAGAATGTGGCAGTGGGAGAGCCTACCATGCTAAGAAGAGAGGCTTCATATGGCATTTGACACAAAGTGAAGTCCTGTATAGCTAATAGAGAAAATTTACCTAGAGTCTCCCCAAAATATCTGCCTTGAGCAAAAGGTTTTAACCCCTTTGCATGTGTGCAAATTTACAAGAAAAAAAACATTTCAATATATTTGTTTATTGATATAGTGACATGATGATGTAGCTATGACTGTAACATTGCAGGAGCTCTCAGCCAATTACCATCTGTATGGTCTGGAGAAAGGAGTAGATCTTTTTAGGTATTCAAGTCTTTCTATCTAAAATGAACATTATTACTTTTTAGACTTCATAGTAGAATTACCTAAGATAGTGGTTGGGTGAATATTCTATAAATAGGAACATTTCTTAGTAGTCCACTAAAAATAGTGCCTCTGACTCTGTAAAGTAATATGGCATGCTTTTCTTTCTGTGAATTGTGTACCATTTTTAAATGTCACTTTTCCTGGTCTTATCTTCCTCAAAGCAGAGTTTTGATAGCTAATAATGGTGGGGTGGGGCGGGGGTGGGGGGAAGCAAGTCTTCTTTGAAGAAGACACAAACAGGAAAGGTGACATTTAATACAGATTAGTACATTTTGCTTTCAAAATTTCCCAGAACTCTTCTAAAACACAGACCTTGTATTTCAGCACCTTAAAAAAAGAAAGAAAGAGAAAGTAATTCTCATTTGTCTTTTTGGTTTGGTGTTGATATTGCTGTTATTATTTGTTCATTTGTACAGTTTATCTTGACATACTTATGTATTCACTTATTTGAAAAGAGAAATTATTTTTTTCATATATTTTTATTGTAATTAGTAGAAGGGTTACATGATATTTGCCAGATAGAAGGTGCATTAATTCACATACATTGATACCCTTTCACATGTCTTGGTCCCCATTTCCCTCCCCCCACCCCCACCCCTCATCTTGTTTTCCCCCCTTCCCTATCCAATTTCAAATAACCAAATGCAAATATATCCGATATATCAGGTAACAAAGTGAGATACTGTAACAATATGAGATAACCAAGGGACAGCAAAAGAGATGAGAGATAACATAGTACCTTAAAGACAACAATAATTCATTATATGGCTTATGTTTCTATATCCTAGAGATCCTTTCGTTTAGTGTCATACTATATGGCCTTATGTATCCAGGGTTTGCTCTATTGCAGATCTCTGCTAGGAGAGCCCAAGATTTCTACTGATTATGACAAATGAAGAAAACCACTGAGCCTAAGTTCCTTTGAGTCTGGCTTACTTCACTTAATATGATTTTTTCTAAGTATTTCCATTTCCTTACAAATGGAGCGATGTCATTCTTTCTGACAGCAGCATAGAATTCTATGGTGTACAAATACCACATCTTGTTGATCCACTCATCAACTGAGGGACATCTGGGTCATAGGGGAGCTCTATGTTTAGTCTTTTGAGGAACTGCCATACTGCTTTCCATAATGGTTGAATGAGCTTGCACTCCCACCAACAGTGTAGTAGTGATCCCGCCTGGCCACATCCTCTCCAACATCTGTTGTTATTAAATTTATTGATCATGGCTATTCTAACTGGAGTGAGGTGGAATCTTAGAGTCGTTTTGATTTGTATTTCTTTTATGGCCAGAGATGTTGAGCATTTTTTCATGTGTCTATTGGCCATTTTTGTTTCTTCTTCAGAGAACACTCTCTAAGTCTTTGGCCCATCTTTTATAGGGATGGTTGTTACTTTGGAGATTAGTTTTGGAATGAGTCAATTTTTTGAGCTGTTGATATATTTTAGATATGAGGCCTTTGTCCGTTGTATGGTTGGTGAAATCTTCTGTAGGCTTCCTAATTAATTTACTAGCTATGTCCTTTGCCATACAGAAGCTCTGCAGTTTAATGCAGTCCCACTTATCCAGCCTGAAAAGAGAAGTTATAACAAACAAAACTAATTCTGCATGAATTAAGACAAAGGCACCTCCTGGTATTTTATTTACCTTTAAGTTTCCTTTAGTCAACTTCATCTCTCAGATCCAGGTAAAAATTGCCCCCAGAGCATAGTATTTACTAGCTGAATTTGTTCTACAACTTATAGGGATAGGGGATTTTCTTTCTACCAAAAGCCATTTAGGTATTTAGAACATCATTTTAAGTGTCATACAGAATTATCAATGAAGGCAGACTACTTTGGGCAGTCAACCAGAAGCATAGAAGCGCAGGTGTCTGCCCCATCACTTACTAAATAATTTTATACGCCAATGGGCCAGATGTTCCCCAACCTTTATGTTACAACAACAGAAGGCCAAGGACACATAGGTAGAACCACTTCTGGTTGCTCACCTAGGAGATCTCTTCAGACATCTCCCAACCAACTGGGGGGCACTAATCACATCCTGTCCATCATTTTTCACTCATTCTAAGACTAAGCAGCTTTTTTTCAACCCAATGGTCAGTTTTCATAGGCTAATACAAATCATTTGCTGTTGAGATTTCTCTTAAGAAGGGTACATTGAAAAAGGAGGCTGATATTGTCTTCCCTTTTCTTTCTTTCTTATTTTTATTAGAGGTTTCTATTAATGTTATGCCACTCTGGGGTCTAAGAGACCAGGGCTAATGAATTATTGAATACTTCCTTGGTCATTTCCCACCAGCTATGTCTCCTGTCACAAGGCCAGCTATGTCTCCTGTCACGAGGCCAGCTTGATGGTGCTGGGAATAACCCATCGTTATGAAAGAATATTAGGTTCCGATTTGATGAAAGAAGGATGACATCTTGTGAATAAGAACCAAACAGAAGTGGCACTGTAGCTCAAGTGGCAGAGTGGTAGCTTTGAGCTAAAGAGCTCAGGGGCATCCCCTAAGCCCAGAGATCAAGCCCCATGACCCCCCCCCCCCACACACACAAAAGAACCAAACTAGAAAATCAAATCAGAAGGCTCTGACATACAAATAAGAAGCAAGAACAGCACAGAAGTGATTTCTACTCTTCTCCATTCTACTCATCAGCTCGCTGAGTAGCCGTGAGCCAGTGGAAGCTAGTTTCAAAAACCTTCAAAGGAGGTTTTTTGTTTGTTTCTTTGTTTGTTATTTTGTTGGTTATGGGGCTTGAACTCTGGGCCTGGGCACTGTACCTGATTACTGTGCCCAGCTAGGTTTTTTTTTCCCCCTAAATCACAAACCCAAATTAAGAAACATCTATACTTACACATCATGAAGAAGTATTGACTTATTGCTACCAATTTCTATTTCAGGCACCAGATAAGGTCAACACACACACATGCGCACACACACAAATGTTTCTATTTCAGGCACCAGATAAGGTCAACACGCACACACATGCGCACACACAAATGTTTTTTGGTTTTTTTAATTTTTTGTTATTTGTATATTTTGCCAGTCTGGGGCTTAAACTCGGGGCCTGGGCACTGTCCTTGGGCTTTCTCAAGGCTAATGCTCTACCACTTGAGCCACAGCATCATTTCTGGCTTTTTCTGTGTATGTAGTACTGATGAATTGAATCCAGGGCTTTGTGCCTCCTAGGCAATCGTTCTGCACTAGGTCACACTACTGACCCAAAATATATGAATTTTTAACACTAGATCTGTATGTTTCCCTGCCCCCAGAGAAGCTAACACCACAGAGGAGTGTCATTTTATTTAGGTAGAAGGACACCAACCTTTTTTCTAGAGTTTCACTATGACATTTTCCTGTTACATGAAGTACACAGACATTATGGATTTGCCCCCTCCTTTCATTTCTCTCTTCTCAGTATCAATTATAGTTTTGCATCTTGGGAAACCCTCTAGAGCACACATGCAAACAACACCCAAGTCATCCTTTCTCTTTGTCCCTTTCCCCCTTCTTCCCTGCTTCTCTTCACCTTCTGATGTTTCTTGAACTAAAAGAAAGGAGAACAATAGTATGCTCCATGTTTGGAAGAAATAGCCAGCCTTAATAACAAGGCAATTTTCCCCATTTTTTTTTTTGCTTGCTTTTGTGTCTATTCCAAGAAATGTCTCCAAGTTGAACAGGAAACAAAGGCACACTTTGCTGTGAAGACATAGGAACAACGCTGGAGTCAAAATTTCAAATATGAATATTCTTTCCAGTTTTTCATCAGAACTCAGATGTCCATTCATGCAGAATTTCCCAGTAGGCCTCACTAGTCTCAAGCACCCCACTCTCTCTATGTGACCTCATAGCCCTGTCAGAAGTCATCTCCTGAGCACCACATCTCACCTGTGTTTGGACATGCACTAAGAAACTGGTCTGGCATGTGACATGTAGTGAGGTGGCTGAAGTGTGCATTGTGGCAGAGATGCGTCCAAATCATGCCTCCTTGGAAGCCAGCCCAGATCACGTAGTAAGCAGTTCCAGTACAGTTCTGAGTACTCAAGAACATGGTCTACAGGGAGAGTTCTCTCCCTCTTCCTCTCCCTCTCCCTCTCCCTCTCTCTCCCCCTCTGCCTCAATCCTTGCCTCCTTTTGTCTCCCTCCTTCTCTCTCTCTCTTCTTTCTCTTCTGTCCCTCTCTCTTCTTTCTCTCCTGTTCCTCTCCCTTATGCTCTCCCCCACCCTTGATTTCCCCTCCTTCCCTACTTCAAAATGAGTATCACTTTACATTAGAAATACACTTACCACAGCTCACTTTGAGTTTCTTCAAATTTAAGAACAATGCCTTATGCATTTTATACCCTTACCATTATGGTAAAAAACCATTCTTAATACATGATCTAGCATGGAGTTCATGAAGTCCCATTCTCTCCTATGTTTTGCCTGTGATATATAAAAGCAGTATCATAGATCTACTTATACACAAGGTACAAACTAAAGGAATGCTTTTCATGTTTCTCCAGTCTGATTAATATGTATGTTCTTACTTCCCTTGAATCTACACCTGCTGGACCCATGTTCAACATACTTGATGACTCTGGTTCTCTATTTCTTTTCATCAAGATTCACAGAGTTATCTAGCACTTTAAGAGCATTTGAAAGTGGGTGATTTCCAGTTTCCCACAGCTCTAAATAGATGACTTTATTCACCAATAAGAGGGGCTTATGGTTTCCATATTTTCTGTTTTTATAGCCTAGAATACTAGTTTCAATGAATAATTTTTGGGTTTTACCAAATTGATCTTTTACTTTAAGCTTCTTAGAAAAAAATGTTTGTGAGAGCAGAAATGTGCCAGAAATGTGAGTATATAAATGAAAACAAATGAACCAACAAAAAGCTATCATGTTGATAGGAAAAACATGTATTTCTAGGTGAAATATCAGACTGGAAAGCACGACTAAGATAAAATTCTGCTGGGTAAATTTCAGCATTATAGACACTAGCAAGGCAATTTTCTATCACCTATATTTTATGGTGTTTTTTTTCTTCTTCTTTCTAATAGGTACCTAACCTTTAGATATTGAAGCAATTTTCCCTTTACAAAGTAGAATTAGGTA